>NW_025423337.1:119873-237633 GCF_020497125.1 Mauremys mutica | reverse complement strand
CAGGGCAATGGAAATCCAAGTTTCCGCATTTAGGATGGCTTTTTCCTCAAATGAGCAGCTATAGTTTCATCATAGGCTGTCATGGTGGAAAAAGCAGCAGGCTTACAGACAAACATTTCCCTTTCTCAGCAACGACTTGGAGGTAAGAGAAATCACGAGAATCATCATGTGGGAAAGGCTGTAAGCAGATGTTCTCCTCTTACTTTTCCAAACTGGGAGCAAAACTCAGCCCCGGCATAACTCCACTGGTTCAAAAGGAGTGTTACACTCTGGGTTAAAGCTTTCGGTTTGTCGAATCATGCACATGTGGGCACACAAATCCTGTACGCAGACATGGGCGTCAGAACTGATTAAGGGTTTGCTCTTACAGGTTTGTGACTCTCCGAGCCAGATTCTTCACTACCCTGCAAATGAGGACACAGTGGGTTTAAAATGTTCCTAATTCAGAATGGCAGTAAGTTATACATGCAATAATTTATACAGGTAGACTGGGTGCACATGAGTACAGGGTAATGGAAAATCTAGCCCTCCTTGTTTTTGGAGAAACCAAGTATTGGGCACATTTCAGTGTATAGAGTTTATGGCCTAGAAGTTGGACGTGCTTCCCATAATTATACATTTCAGTTGCAATGGGTTCAGTAGCTGTTTACTGAGACAAAACCTGCTATCGCAGCCTATTTAAGATGAATTTGCAACCAAACAGTGAACAGTGGAGAAATTTAATTCTCTCCTGCCACGGCTGGCTCCCATCCAGTAATTAAAGTTTTTGAAGTTAAAAATCACCTATATATCTCACTTGGAGTTCAGGAATCTTCTTGCATGTCCTTGGAGACACTGAAACTTTCAAGGGTGATTAAAGCAAACAAACAAACAAACAATACAAAAAAGCACCCAGTTATCTAGATCTAGAAATTGTGCTGCATGATATACTGTATTGCAAAGAATGAGTTATCATCAGCTCCATGGAAAGTAATTGCAGTTGCCTTGATGAAGAGTTGGCAAGATAAGATGCACTCAGTGCGCTCTTGCCTAAGCAGGCCACATGACACAGCCCCTTAACAATAAACTGTTTTTATTCAAAACTGTGCATATCAAGCAGGTAGCCCCAATGAATGGACGCTTGATAACAACAAGATTAAAATAGGTCTGAGACAGTCAGGAAATGAACAGGCGTTTCTCTCTCACCCTTTGTTTCCTCTTTTTTTTTTTTATTATTAGTATTTATTTTAAACACATATGTTTGAAATCAGACTCTGGTAAGGCTTTTATTCCATGAGACAAAGCATCTCTGCAGAATACATGGATCACAGGTACTTCCAGATCAGAGCTGTGTGAATATTTTCAGTTTGGGTTGTTACAAAATCTAATTTTTGTTCACCATTTTTTTGGTCTGAAACAAAAAAAGTAAAAAAAAAATGTTTCAGGACAATTGAAATGTTTAGCTTGACCTAAAACTTCTTTAAAAAAAAAATGGAAGTAAAATTCAAAATTAAAACTAATTTCAAATAAAAAAACCAAAAATGTTTCCTTTTGAAAATATCAAAACTACAAAATTAGATTTTTTTGGAGTTTTTTTGCCCTTTATTTTCTGGATAAAAAAATGGGCAAATTCAACACAATTCTCAGCATGTTTTGGTTGACCTGAATTATGTTTCATCCCTAAAAATTTCACATAGCTCTATTCTAGACCCACGTGACTGGGAGGCACTATTTACCCACAGATTTGAGTGTTTAAAAGACTTAGGGGCTCAGTAACCTACTAGAATTTAGGGACAGGCATAAAAATTTCACCCTAGTATGGCATACTAGCCACACACTACATAAAAATACCTACCTATGGAGTCATTTGATTGACTGAGTGTACCAATAGCGTAGGTATTTGGTACAACTATGTTTGCTGAGGTGCACTGGCCATTTGTTATGAATAAATAACCCTTTCCTCTCCACACATATTACAGAAAACTACGAACACAGTGTCACCAACTCAAAGCTTTCTAAAAATCACAGATCTAGGCTCCCAAAATAATTAGATTAATCCGTTTCTGGTTCTTTTTATTTTCCTTCTGTTTTTGAGCCTTTAGGGATCACATTTTCAAGCTTTTCTCTGCAACCATGAGGGACAGAAACATACCTTTTTTTTAAAATGAAAGCTAAGATTCTCATGTAATCACCTGACTCTGGAAGCTGGGCCTTTAAGAAAAACAATGACTATTGCAAGACTTGTGACAAAATCACAAGAGATGGCAATATGAATTTACACTAAAATTTATCCTAAAAGACACCTTGGTGTCATGCTTTGTGTCTCATCAAGCTTATGAGACCTAGTGGCCTCCATTACAGCAGCATAACATGCCCTCTGTTCTTTGATAATATATGGCTAGGTTTTATGGGCCTGATTCTCATTTAGACTGAGGCTACCTTATACTGCTCTGACAGTGTATGAGGGACTTAAGGTGAGCATAAATTATATTTACGCTCACTTGAAGCCCCCTTTATGCTGCCAGAGCAATGTAAAAGGGGTCTCAGTGGGCCCAAGGTGCATAGCAGTGGAGAATCAGTCTCCTGAAATTTACATGAGAAGTCCCATTGAAGTGAATGTTCTACTCATTTCAGCAAAGGAAGCACGATTTGGCCCATGATTTATGCTGTGAGAAAAAAGCCCTTCATGACAGCCCTTTCCCACCACAGATAAGACTATGACCAGCCTCACCTCCTAGTTCTCTTTCATTATGCCTCAGAACCCGCAAATGCTTACATGTGCTCATCTTTGGTACTTAAAGTTAAGCATTATTTGTATAGCAGGAGTAGGATTGGGCCCTCTGACGGCACAACTGTGTTGGGTTTACTCAACATATAAGAAGTAGTATTTACTTTTAAGAAAAACAAAACGATTGTAGCAAAATCTATTTTTTTAAAAGAGTCACAGAAACACTAATCTTTATATTAGGGTGGGAAATTTTTAAAAGATGTAAAAATTGGACCTAGGCTACTTGACAATGTCTTCTTTAACTATCTATAGTAATATTGATCACATAAATGTCAAGCCCCAAAGGATATGTTTCTAAGAAATCAGTATTTATTTAATATATGATAACTTTGTTATGACTTTCCAGACTAAACAGGCTATCCATTGTGTGTCATTTAAGCACCAACTAGCTATGAGTTATTAAAAACATACTGATGAAGTTTAAGAAATGTGTAATAGAGACATATTTTGTTACATAACAATTAATGCTGTATCAGTATGTTTTTAACAGTCAGATGGTATTTATTTAACATACAATAACTTCCTTATGAAATCTAAATTAAATGCATATTGGGGAAGCTTAATTTACCCTTTTCATGATGAATATAGACTAAAACTGACTGAGAAGTCTCAATGATTCATATAAGATACCTATACATTTTCAGAAGTACATTCTCAAAGCAGTTTGTCTTGCTGCAAAACTACAATTGAAGTAATCGGAGAGTTTACAAAAGTACAAGCAAAATAAATGTGATCTAAAACCCTCTGGATCAGATATTGATCTGATATGACATGACATTTCCTGCATTACCGTGCAGAAAGCGTGAAATTCACTCTTTTTGCACAGAGGGTCAGAACCATCCCCATATACACCACTTATAGCCACAAAATAGAGTGTAAGTGAGTCTTAAATGGTGCACAGTTCTTGTATGATGCTCTATATAGGGGAGAATTACATCCAGTGAATGCCCCATATTTCAAGGTGCTTTCCTTTAAATAAATATGGGTGTTGAGACAGATATTCATGTACTGATATGCTCGTAACTGGAATGCTGCACATTCAGTCCTCATACACTGCAGAATGCATTGGTTCCAATGGGAGCTCAATAAAGTTTTCTCTTTTATAAAAAAAACAAACATGGAAATTCAATGCAAACAAAGTATGTTATTACAAAAGAATGGCCACATTGGATCAGACCGATGGCCATCTAGCCTAGTATCCTGTCTCTGACAGTGACCAGTGCCAGATGCTTCAGAGGGAATGAACAGAACAGGTGATCAGTCTCCTGTTGTCCAGTCCCAGCATTTGGCATTGTATTATTTTGGCATTTGGCAATGTATTATTTTGGCATGGTTACGGTAATGCTAAGACTGAGTCTGTAAATGTGGGAGGAAGTTCAGTTAGGCTTCCCATGGCTACCACCACTCAGCCAATTTGCATAGAATTATATGTTAATGGCATACACCTTGAGGCTACGTCTACACTACACACCACTTCTGTCAGTGGGTATTTGTAGCTACCCACCGTAGTGAAAAGCAAGCAAGCTGCGTCCACACTGCAGCCTGTAGCTACATGGGTCAGTGAATGGCTCTGGCAGGAGGGAGGCAGCAGGGAAAGGCTCATCCTTTTCCCGCTGCCTCCCTCCTGCCAGAGCCTTTCCCCACTGCTGGAGTCTTTCCCTGCGGAGAAGAAGAGCTCCAGCAGCGAGGAGCTGATGGAACCTTCCCCCACTGCTGTAGCGGGAAGGTGCTAGCAATGGGGAGCTGCCGAAGCTTTTTCCCTGTTATCTGTGGTGGGGAAAGGATGCTCCATGACCAAAACCAGAAGTGTAGACAGGAAAGATGGCTTGGGCAAGTAGAGAGCAGTGGAGGGCTGAGTTACGCTTGCTGTAACTATGAACTGCCTGACTGTTACGTGTTGAAATGATCATTCACGGCATTGCATCAATCTTGGTTCTGTACTGACGACTTGCAGCTCGCTGCATATGCACATGCCCTCTTCTATACAGGTTCTACTTGATAGATAGCAAAATGCACACTCCAGGCTTATAGGGGGCAAATCGTGCATGCCACTTACAAGCCTGTGCAACTGGTCTGTGCACTGTCTAATTGTTCTGTGGGGTGGGGAAAAGAATCCACCCTCCTAGCGGTAATGCGGCTGCTGAGATGTTCTGCAAAGTAGCCCTACTGGTCATTTCGGAATGTTGCAGAGCAGAGAGGAGCAAGGATCTTCCGGCTCTGTGCTCCATTTCCACCTGCTCTGCTACTGTGCACAGCAGAGGGGGCGTGCTCTCCCAAACACCGCTGCCCTCTTGTCTAGTGGATCTGAGCTATGAAGCAAGGACGCACAGGCAGGATTTGCCTGTTTTGCACGTGGGAGTAGGAAGGGCTTGCCCTCCGAGGTGAAGATAATAGGGCTGTTTGTGAGTATCTATTTGTGATATGAGCAGCAATAACAGAGATCGCAAACCCAGAATCGCTTCTTGAGATAAAATGTGGAGGAGGTTTGCTCTTTAAATGTCCAATCAAAGGACCTGGAGAGAATGCTCCAGCCCAATAAAGGAACAAAGGGACTGATAGAGATGGTGAAAATAGATCAAGAAGCTATTGATTCTAGCTCTAATTCAGGAAAGCATCTCTATTCAGGACAGCACTTAAGCACATGCTTAACTGCTTTTCCTGAACTAGGGAGTCTGGTTACTTCCATGCTCGCTTCCCCTGACTCTTTCAGGTTAAGTGCTGCAGCACATCAAAGCTCGTGATCACCTTTCAAAGAAATGACCGTCAACGGGAGGAAACCACTCCAGAGCGATGGAGTTCGAAGTTTGGTCCACGATCTGCGGGGCAATGGCAATTGGAGCGGGCTTCTTGACAGGCTGCCAGCTCTGGTACACCAGATCCAAGTAGCAGTGCATTCTTGCCATCTGATTGGGCGTGAAGGAATTGGTGCAGTCGTCGTTCTGAAAACCAACAAAGCGAGAGATAAGGAGGGAGAGGAGAGAATTATGATGTGGTGAACATGAGCTCCCAAGCTCCTTGCAGATGTCAGGATGGGCTCTCCCTGCTCTCCGGAGTTAATGGCCTGTGAACAAATTAGTGCAGTCATCACTTCTGGAGACAGGTGAAAAGAAACAGAAAAAAAAAACCCAACAACAACAGCCCTTCTCTCTTGCTATGGCCTGGGGCACACAGGGGATCCTGAAGGTCACCCTAAGGGGGGCAGTGATGCATAGAGGTATGAAAGGAGCCAGAAAGCCTGAGTGCAGCACCTTCTGGTCAGAGCTGGGGCTACACCTGAATCTCTGAAAGCGGAAAAAGATTTTGTCTTTAAGGAAATGTGAGCAGGGAATGGAATGAAAGCGCAATTCAGTGCATGACTCTCCCCCACGCCTTCCTTATCCCGCCTCCGTTTCTTCTTTAGCTCCCTTTCTGATTGGACTGGCTCTCCACACATCCTCCTCCATGTCCTCCCTTTCCCACCACAGCTGGCTCTGCACTAAGCCTCACGGAAGGTAATGCCCCATAAGGCCTAGGGGGGTAAACAAGAGAGTATGGCATGGAGCTACCTGCCTCTGTGGAATTACAGAACCACTTGCACCAAAAGATGGAGGTTCTCTCTCACCCTCTATCCCCTGTGAAAGTGAAGGAGTGGGTGTCAAGCTGCTGCTTGGCCTCTCCAAAGATAACTGGGATAAGTGAGTCTAATTGCCCCTCTCTCCAAAGGTAGAAAATGCGGGATCAGCCACTTGTCCACCCCTCAGAGAACAGAAGGCAGTAGGCGACGCACAAGAGACCTCCACTACCCACAAGTCAGTTGGCAATAGTAAATAGCGGGGTCCCGAGTCTGCGGTAGTGATGGGTTGAGGCTGGGTAGGGGAAAGTTTGAGGTGAGCAGATGGTTGTGAGCATGGAAACGAATTTTCCGGGAACCTAGCACAGTATAAAAACCAGGCTCAGTTTTGTCATCTGACCATTTATGAAATCTTTTGATGTCTTCAGATCAAGACTGGATGCCTTTCTGGAAGATAGGTTTTAATCAGACATAAGTTACTGGGCTCACGACACGGGTAAGTGGGGAAATGTAATGCCCTGTTATATACAGGAGTTCAGACTAGATGATCTAATGGTCCTTTTTGGCCTTAAACTCTGTAAATCTATGAAGGATGCTCTTGTGGGTTCCGCACTGAGCTGGCACTCAGGAAATCTGTATTCAAAAGATCTACCCACATTTTTTTAACCAATTTTTTTTCCTCCATCAGTAAATATCAGCATTTTTTCACAGGAAAAGATCAAATTAAATGATTTAAAAAAAATCCAGTCAAGGGAATACAAACAAAAAATTCTGTTGAGTTTTGAAATGTCTATTTAAAATCAAATTTCATTTCAAAATGTCGATTCAGAATGAAACATTTCTTTTCAGCACGTTAATAATGTCGAAATTTGGCATTTTGATCCTTGATTTGAAACTTTTCAAAACGTTTCATCTCATGAGAATTTTTTGACATTTCAACTTACTGTTCAGAATCAGAATGGAAAGTCATCTTGAAATGCTGACATTTCTGGTGACAGGAACATTCCATTTTTTTTACAGAATGGCTCTGTCACAGATTTCCAGGGTGACCCTGGGCAAATCACTTCATCTGCTTTTCCCCATGCATAAATGGAGATATTTATCTACCTAGCTTTCGTAGGCACTTAAATGGCCCCTGTTATGATAGTATCTGAGTTCCCCCAAAATTATAGTGTATTCCTCTTCATAACACTGCTAAGAGATAGGGATTTATATCTACCCATTTTACAGATACACAGGGAGACTAAATGAGTTGCCCAAGGTCCCAGAGGAAGTCTCTGGTGGAGCAGGGAATTGAAGATCTTACAGCTCCCAGACTAGTACCTTAATCTCTATCCTTGCCGTCTCTGTTTAGATTGAAAGCTCTTGGGAACAAGGACTGTCTTTTACTATTAGGGTGACCAGATGTCCCGATTTTATAGGGACAGTCCTGATTTTTGGGTCTTTTTCTTATATAGGCTCCTGTTACCCTCCACCCCCCGTCCTGATTTTTCACACTTGCTGTCTGGTCACCTTACTTATTATAGTCTATGTGTATAGACTGTACACAGCATAACAAGGCTTCACTGTCATACGGTTGCCTTTGGGCATGATTGTAATACAAATAACAATAATGATTTTACACAGCTCTTGTGCATTCGGTTTTGTGTGGGTGATGGATTACTGAGGCCAGTTTGGTTGCTTGCTTGGTTATTTGAATAGGTTTGATATTTTGGGGATTAATTATATTTATTTGTAGGTGCCAAGATGCCTTCAGTTCTAAGCATCGTGGAGCACAAGAGGAATGAGAGAACATGAAAATGTTCTATAAGAAAAAGTGAACTCGCTGGCTTAGTGGGGTCCATCCCACCTCATTGTCCAGCAACGGCACAAGGAGGGTGCTTTGGTTGGAACCAATGCTTCGAATTCCAGCCCCAAGCCCTTCCAGGAGATGCGTTTGCAGGAATTAATGCAGCTAGGAATGGTCCTCCAATGCATCTCCTTTGCTAATTCCCCAGAGTAACTAACTCCCCCTTGTCAAAGAAACAAACAAACTGAGCAGGTGCAGTTAGTTTGTAAATATCTATCAAATCCCAGTTGCCAGCTCAACGCTGCTGTGTGCATGCAAGGAGCTGCTTTTAATCCTTGGATTTCCTCAATAATTATTGACAGTCCGTCCCTGAACATCCTGTAAGAGCCATAAATATTCCTCAGGGAAGCCCCAAAGTGCACAAAAGGCTTTGAATAGCCACGATAAAGGAACAATAAAATATAGCTAGGACTCAACCCTAGAAAAACAATGGCAGAGGAGGAAGATGACATGCAGTCTATGCTGCAGCTCAAGTGTCTCTCTAAACGCCAGCCTAGGCTTCTCTTTTGGGGGAGGGGAGAGAGAGAATCATTAGCGTTCAGGGAAAGGCTCACAAATCCACAGATGATATAATGACCAGAGAAATGAAACAGGCTTCATTAGGACTTCTGCTCTCATAGAAGTCAGAGGCAGAACTCCTACTGACTTCAACGGGAGTGGCCCTAAGGAAGCAATGTTTTGTTTACTTGGAGACAACATGACTCTGTTGGACAGGCAAGACAATGCAAATCACTCCCCCCCTCCAGATCCCCTGAATTCTAGAGAGATAGGAGGATTGCCTGTATGGGTACATCCTATAGAGACAAAGTAAGAAACAGATAAGATAGACAGACCAATACAGATATGAGAAAGAGAGAAAGTCAGTCGTTCAGAGCTGTATGACCTCAGCCTAGAGGCTTCAAAGGTATTTCCACAGTGATATGATATCCTGATATGACTTTTATTCCACTGGGAACAACAGAAAAGCAAACAGATTCATGCATGAGCTCTAGAGATGCCTATCGTGTTGCTTCACTTAATTTTACAAGAATAAATAGTTGCTTTTGTTCACAACACCAGCACCTCTTTAGTTCTCACTAGCAGATAGGTATCTCGGTGTCCTGCCTTGCTGTGTCAAAGCTGTGGAGAGAGCTGGCGAGGCAGGATCCCTCCAGACAGAAGAGCTCTCTGCATGTTGAAACATTCCGGCCCCACCTCAAATCTTCCACCCTTGTCCACACACACAAACACATTAATGGGAGGAGTGTAACAGGTGGCATCTACACGTAGGTGTGAGATTATCATAGGAACTTAGTGGGCAGGAATAGTTTCCGGCTGTAATCTGTATATCTGCATAATGACAATGTTAGTATACAGGCCAAATCCCGAGAAGTGCACAGCATATACTAAAATGCTAGGTCACTGTGTGTATACTTGTCCTTGAAACCAGGAATGGGAAAATAAGAGAAGCAGCCGCACCCATTAGATCCGGTAGCATCCAGGGTATATCTACAGCTGTGTTATAAATCAACTCAGCCTCTGCCCCTGGATAATATTAATCACTTGCTTCTCTACAGATATATTAGGACTCATATGGCACTTTGCATGGACAATCTGTGTTTCTGCCTTCTCTGCAAAGGCACCTTAAAGTGGCTGTATATGTAATAGTTAAGGCTAAGATTTTGTCACAGTTATTTTTAGTAAAAGTCATGGACAGGTCGTGGGCAATATCCAAAAATTCATAGAAGCCCGTGACCTGTCCCTGATTTAATAACTATGAGTCACAGAAGCCTGTGACCTGTCCCTGACTTAATAACTATGAGAAAATGGGGAGGGAAGAGAGTCCAGCACCCACTGATGCTGGGGCTCCAGGGTTCCCCCACCCATGATGGCTGAGAGTGCAGAGTCCCCTCTGCCACCGGCAGCAGCTTGGAGCTGTGGGGTCTGTCCATGGCAGCTGGGAGCTACGGGGACCCCCGCACTGCCTGCGAGACTGGGAGCTGCAGGGTCCCCCTCGCCGCCCATGCAGCTGCAGCTTGGGGCTGTGGGGTCCCCTTGCCGGCAGTCACTTGGGGCTGCAGGAATCCCTGCCGCCCATGGTGGTGGCTCAGGGTTGTGGGGTCCCCCTGTGCCCTGCAGCATCTGGGAGTTGTAGGGGGGACCTGCCTGCTGACAGCTCCAGTTCCGCTGCCCCGGGGCTGAAGTGAAAATGTCACGGAGGTCTCTGGAAGTCACGAATTCGGTGACTTCCATGACAAAAATCTTAGCCTTAATAATAGTTTACACTCACTTTAAGACACCTTTATACTGCCAGGGTGATGTAAAAGAGCCTTACTGCAACTGAGAATCAGGCCCTAGTGCCCAATCAAAGAGGGAATGCTGTCAATCCATCAGTAGCTATCTCCTACCTTCTTCACAAAACAACATGGAATTCTTCACTGCCCATTGTACTTCCAAGGGAGAGGGGCAGGGATCCTACCCCTGTGTCTTATCTGAAGGATAAGCACGCCCTCCTAGTGCTACATTGCAATGTCAGCACAGAGCCCAGCTCATGATATAGTACTTGAACTTCTGGTGTCACCCAGAGATGAGAGCGCTAACACCTGAGCCAAACCAAACTCATACGGTTTGCTCAGACAACCAGCAAATGGTACTAGAGCACACCCCAAGGAGGATGAACAGGGTCTGATTATCTATCCATCTCACGCTCCTCCAGCAACATGGGTGGTATGAATATCCCTCTGACATCCATTGTTTCCATAAGGGATGGGGAGACAATCTTCAAGGCTGGGATTTTCAAAGGAGACAAAAAGGAACCCAAGCTCCACTGAAATTAAAGAGGAACTGGTTGCCTCTCACACTTTGGAAGTCCCAGACTGAATTTCCATATCTAGATGTGAAAAGTGTCATTCGAACAATGAATGACCTTGGGATAATGTTTCATCTGCAACAGAAGGTTAAAAATCAAACCTCCCTCTCTGCCTCCCTCTTCTATCACAGACACCTCTGGCAAAGCCTGAGTACCTGCATAGCTCATGAAGTTGCTGTACGGTGTGTTTTAGGAAACTGTGAAAACCGCACGTGTCATTGCCAGGTCCAGGGTCCCCACACAGTTTGTGCTTTGGAGCAGGGTTGGTGTCGCCGCAGAGGTCTCCAGTCTCAAAGGAAGGCTCAGTTTCCATGCACGGGTCACTGCAGGAGAGGATCTCAGAGATTCCCCGGAAGACATGATAGAGCCCCAGGCTGTGCCCGATTTCATGGATCATTGTGTGTGTGTGGCCAGGGATGCCGTAGAAGGAAGGGTTCAGCACGATGCCACCTGCATGGAGAAAATAAGAAGCTATTGCTTTTGTCTCATTTATCTTGGAACATCGGAGGGGAGGGGGGGAGTGGAGAATGTACCAACGGACCTATAACCTCACTGTGCATCTGAGTCTTCTGGGTGCTGAGCAGGGAGCTCAGAGTGGTCTGCACCCCACCTGCAGTGCTCTGCCTTTTGCAGGAGCAGACACTGAAGAGTTCTGCCAAGCATGCTGGAGTTGCAAGATCCTAGTCAACGGGCTTATGTGAAAGTGGCAGGCTATAGGACTGAAAGGATGAGAAACCAAGGAACCAGTTCTGACTTCCTGATCCAAGAATCCACTGATGTCAATGCGAGTTTTTCCATTGGATTTAGTGGGCATTGGATCAGACACTCAGGCAAAAATCCCACTAAAATCAATAGATTTGCAGCAGCTTACACCACAGCTGAATTTGGCCCAGTATGTTCACATACAATGGCTCTTCATTCCAGATTGTAAACAATACATACGATGCTGACAGGTAAACAAAATAGACCTAGAACATGCACAGTGCATTGTTCACATGGGATAAAGACATAGCTGGTAGAACCCCGCTAACTCGGGTTAAAGTCTAGGAGGCATGTTGCTTATTACTGATATCTGCGAATTAATAACTGGACAAAAAAGTGTGGATAGTCCACATTACAAAGGGTGAGGCTTTAAAATCAACTGGAACTGGTTGTCCCAATCATCTAGGCAGCTTTGAAAATATCAGATGAAATATACTCTGCTCATTTATTAGCCACTCTCATTTTAATTTTCTGAAAAAAGTACTGCATATTACACTAGTAAAGGCGTGGAATCTAATGTGTAAAAAACCGGAAATCTTAGTAATGTGATAACTTCTTAGCTTGGATATTCAATCTGTGTAGAGAAGTGAGCGGTGATCAGGTTTTGCACGTGAATTATGGCACGTGTAGATAAGTAAATGGTAGGTTAGGGAGGTTCAGCAGCATACTGAAGTAATGGTTAGCATTTTATTTTTCAGCCGGGCTTCCGCTACATTTGGAGTTAGTGAGAAGTTCCATATTTTCTTTCCTTAGTTCGTTAAACTCGGCTTTTCACAAGCCTTTTTATTTTAAAGTGTTTACCTACATTGCTGGTGCCTTACTCAGGTAAAGGAAAACTGGTTTATGAAAGAACACTGGCAAAAGAAAAAGTGGATGTGATGCACTGTTCAGTTAGAGAACGCGAGGAGCAAAAGGGTTTGGCAGGAGGAATTTTATCAGAGGCTGTAGCACTGTGAGGATGAGATCACTGATGACACACCACAGATTCTATTCATGCTCATCCATTGGTTGACTCTTGTTGCAACAATAAAGGGTGTGTGTGTGAATGAGCGAGGAGAGGGAGTGTGTAGCGTGCAGGCGGGGTGCAGAAGGGAAAAAAGAGGAGAGTGAGCATGTGAGAGAGAAGGCAAAAGAAACACATTTTTATATGCTTGCACTGCTTCAGTCATGCATGAGGCTGCACCAGGAGTCAGCCCCTAGCAGTCCTATAGGGGTGGCTGCGCATCTCCTGCATGCCACAGAACTAGTCTCTGCACAAGCTTTGTATAAAGCCTGCAGAAGAGAAGAATGAGGGGGGATTTGATAGCTGCTTTCAACTACCTGAAAGGGGGTTCCAAAGAGGATGGATCTAGACTGTTCTCAGTGGTAGAAGATGACAGAACAAGGAGTAATGGTCTCAAGTTGCAGAGGGGGAGGTTTAGGTTGGATATTAGGAAAAACTTTTTCACTAGTAGGGTGGTGAAGAACTGGAATGGGTTACCTAGGGAGGTAGTGGAATCTCCTTCCTTAGAGGTTTTTAAGGTCAGGCTTGACAAAGCCCTGGCTGGGATGATTTAGTTGGGTTTGGTCCTGCTATGAGCAGGGGGTTGGACTAGATGACATCCTGAGGTCCCTTCCAACCCTGAGATTCTATGATTCTATGATTCTATGATAAGTCAAACTGAGGGGCTGTGGATCGGTGTTTAGGTGGATCCTGCTATCCCAGCATCCTGGCTCTTTGTCTGAGGGAAGCGTGTGAACTTCGCCTTCCCATCCTCCCTGCACTACATCTACACAGATCCCTGAGTGTTTGGGCTCTATGTGGGGCGAGTGAATTTCACCCAGAGAGAATCTCTGTTACATCATTTGTCACAGCCCCCTAAGGATGCCCACATTTTGGATTTACCATCACTGGTAATCTTGGCAATGCCCCAAAGTCGGAGATGCAATCACACTAAAGGCTGGCTAAAGAGCACTGGAGCTGGACTGCAGAGAACCAGCTGGGCAGAGTTGTTTTATTTTTGCCTTTGTTTAAGATGTCTATTTTTCATTGTTGTCAAGAGTCTAAATCAATTGTAGTTTTACAGAAAAGATAGTTACCTCACCCAGGCAAGCTATGTTCCAGCACTTAGATCTGGACTACAGAGCATATTTCATATTTTTTTTATTAAATACATATTGGATTTATGGAAGAGAGAAAGAGAGAGTGAGAAAGGAAAGATTAAAATAAAATTCTCACAAACCAAGCATGGGGCAGGAAGGGCTGTTAAGACAGGAAATTATTATTATTACTTTTACTGTGAGTCAACCTCAAACTGTCAGTTAAAGGCTTTCTAGCTCTCCAGTGAGATCTCCCTCTGGTCAATGAATTCGGTCAATAAGCCGTAGAAGCTGAACTTAAGCTGTTTTGTTAAGACACCCTGTTGACAATCAGCCTTACAGAAGTGAAAGGACAACTAATCAAAATTACAAATGAGCTCCACCATCTCTCTGGGTCCAGCAGGAGGTGCTACAAGGACTTTTTACCAAGCAGAGGCCTCTCTCCATAGTTATAGAGGTAGAAGCTTTAGGAGCTATTCCAGTCCCATCAAGAGTCATTCTAGGAGTAGTGGCCCAGGCTCTTAAGGACAATCCAGGCTATTTCAGTCTTAGGCTGTCAGAGTCATGGCAGAGAATGTTGTGGGAGTGTTGGTGGAGGGGAACTCACAGCTACACTAGACCCAGCCTGTCCTGGAAGAAGTTACAGAAGGAGCACTGGCTCTTAGGAAGTCTCTGAGCTGTGTCAGTCCTAGCTTCATCTAAGAGGACATGCTGACTATGGGGCATTCACATCTACTCCAATCCCACTCTCTCAGCAGGAATCACTGTAAGAAATGGTGTAGGAGTGATGACTCTTGGGGGAACTCTATACTGGTACTTAACTAGCCGCCTTCTGTAGTATGAGCGACCCTGATGAGTGCTGCGTGAAATGCTGGTTACCTGTGGTGGAGCAGCCAGCTTCAACCAAATTGCTTGACTAGGGAGGGTGGTAACCTTCTGTTTTCTGTGGATTGTCCTTTTGAATGTAGAGGAGACTCCCAGACCACTGCACAGCCATCAGTGAGGCTGCCGTTCTGTCAGGGGCAGCTCTAGACATTTCGCCGCCCCAAGCAGGGCGGCATGCCACGGGGGTGCTCTGCTGGTCACTGGTCCCGCGGCTCCGGTGGACCTCCCGCAGACGTGCCTGCGGAGGGTCCCCTGGTCCCGTGGAGCATCCACAGGCACGTCTGCGGGAGGTCCAGGAGCCGCGGGACCAGTGGAATCTCTGCAGGGACGCCTTCGGAAGGTCCACCGGAGCTGCCTGCTGCCCTCCCGGTGACCGGCAGAACGCCCCCCGTGGCATGCCGCCCCAAGCACGCGCTTGGCGTGCTGGGGCCTGGAGCCGCCCCTGCGTTCTGTAGTTCAGTTCACATGCAGAATGTTACAAAGGAAGGAACACACACACTGTGCTCTGCCTATATCTCTCACAGAGACTTTACATTTGCCATTTCTTTGTTGTTTTTCTTAATCTGAAGATGATCTGTCTTGGATAATATCAGAATTGATCCAAATGGCCACCCCCAAACCTCCATCTAATCTGAACTGAATTTTATTCTCAGTCCAGAAAAGTCCGGATGACAGTACTTACTTCCTCCACTGTTGTTCATTTTGCCTTAATCTGCATTTGCTGCTTCCAGGTGACACTGGATGCAGGAAGCTCTGGAAAATGTGATCAACTTTGTTCTCATGAGATCTCCAGTCCAGTTTTGTTGCCACCAGGAGGTTTGTGTAGTTCAGATAAGCATATCGAGACTCTTGGTGCTTAAGTAACCTGTCCCTCTGTCTCTTTTGAGGCTCAGCCATCATTTCAGAAGGATACAACCCCTCTGGCACTGTAAGCATCCAAGTAGTGACTCATCTGCTAGGTTGTGTGGCTGCCTCTGGATACCTGTGGCTATAGCAGCTATATTCAGCAACCTTAGCTAAGAAATGCACAGGCCAAGCTGCAGGGTAGCAAATTCTCTCCAGTTCCACTCAATTGAACATTAGAAAACATGGGGATTTTGCAGCTTGCTTTTTTTGCAAACTGATATAGAACAACAACAAACCTGCATTGCATTTTAAGAGGAAAACTAACTGCGCACATTCTAGGTAATGGGCTAAGGTTAATACCGTAATGGGCAAAGGTTAATAATTCAGTGCTGTCCAGCATTCTCCTCTTGCCCTCCCCACAACCTCCTTTGCAAAGTGCTCCCATGGGGCTGATGCCCTATAAAGTAGCTTCACTTAAAAGGTGAAATATTTTCAGCCTGACATCATCTAGAAATACCATAATATGCTTTGGCTTTATAATCTAATATTTTCCTGGTTGTGAGCCAGTAGCTGGGAATTATGGATTTTTTTCCCTTGACTATATAAGACTATTAGTGGAATGATAAGAAATCAGCACTGGGCTTAATGCATAATTGTCTTCCCTTCTTCCTCCCCCTGAGAAAACTTTGCAAAGGGGCAGTGTCTTTTAAGACTGACCTAGATGCATCAAGGCTTCCTTGTCCCACGGCCAGGTTGCCACTCCAGCCAGCTCTTCCTCAGAGGAATTAGCGAAGAAGACATTGAGGTGTGTGGATCCATCGAGTTTGAGTATGTTCTTCAGTTCATTGGCATCCAAGTATGCTCTGAAACAGATAAATGAACTATTACTAACAGCATTACCAGCACTGGCGGAGTACTGGGACGCTGAAAGCCAGGTAGAGATCCTTATGAACCAATGAACAGCAAGCAGTTGAGAACATTTTAACATCCTAATCCTAAATATGGCATAATAATTTGCATTTATATAGAGCCTTTCATCTGGGGATTTCAACTCACTTAAGTATTGATCAATGAAGGCTCACAACACTCAAGGTAAATACCCAGAATTGTCTACCTTCCTGACACTGCCGCAGAATCCTTTTTATTATTACTATTATGGCTGGTCAATCCAGTTATGTAAACAGTTGCCTTGTATACATGCTCTAAATTTGTTGCTGCTGCCTATACTCCTGCTTCCATAACACAGCAGCAAGGAGTCTCATATCCTCACTCTAGCAGCAGATGGTAACAGACTATTACTGCTACCAGCTCCTGGTGTTATTCCTTTAGCCCAAGCGGTAGAGGTTCATGCTGAGGTCCAGAAAGTCTAAGCCTGACTGAGGGCCCTGGTTACAGTATGTTGCTATATCCAAAAGGATACGCGTGCCAAGGAGAAGGAAGTAAACACAACAAGGTTAGATTTGATTTATTAAAACACTGCAAAGAAGCAAAGCAAAGCAATGTTTGACAAATGGAGGATGATAAGATCGGCAGGGAAACACAATTCAGCAGCAAGCTCCTGAGAGGTTATTATAGGCAGAATTTAGAAAACAGGAAAAGTGGGAAGAAAAATTGACCTCGCTTATGGTGCTGTCAGAGGAGACAGCTATGTGATACCTGTTTCTTGCCTGTCTATATTACATGGCAGAATGGAAAATCCACACTTAGCCTGAGTGTGGGCGTTCTAAGACTGAATTAGTATTCGTGTGTGTTTGGGTGGAGAGGGGAGCTGAGCTGTTACAGGCGCATTCTCCTCTCCCTCTGTCCCCACATAAGCCCTGAGTGGTCAGGCCTACGTGGGTTTAGCAGATAGCAAAGTGAGAACTGTTCTACGTGGCATCATCCCCACTGAACCAGCATCTACTCCCACAGGTCGTTGGTCCCTTCCATCTACCTTCTTGGAGAAGGAGTAGGCCTAGTAACCATTGGCAACAGGGCTTCTGAGGGAGATGTGCGCTATGAGAGAATTAGGACTAGGTCATTGAGTAAATTCCCCAAGCCTGTTTCAGATCCCCCAAGAACTGTGGGATTTCCTCACAAATCCTGGGATATCTGCAGGGTTGTAGGCGCACACGACTTTGAGGAGGCAAACCCAGCCCCCAAACTCAATGCCTTTTCTGAGAATCTTTAGCTCTTCTTTGGAGTATTCCAGGAAAGGTGTGAAATGGCCTTGTCTGGGCACAGGCACAGATGTTGCCAAAGAATATGCCACGCTACCCATTAAGTTCCTGTTGTACCATAACACTCTAACCCAATGGAGTGCAGTGTAAGGAGGTGAAGGGAGGGTGAGGAAATCAGGCAGTGTTCTAACAGAACTGAAACAAACAAAAAATCGAGGGAAAAGTTGATGTCGAAAGTGGTGGTGTTGGCACAAAGACACAAACCTGCTTTCCGCTCTTGATGCCTCATTAGCAAAGCAGCCAGTACCTCATGGGAAAATACTGAGGGTATCAGATATTGTACATTCAGACTCAACAAATGCACTGCACCAAAATAAATCTATAAGAAATGAGCTAGTTTCACTGCACTCAAAGGATGTAGGGAGTCAAAAATACAAGCGATAATCAGGATATAAAACTTCCAGGTTTACATGTACTACTTCCCATTCTACTTCTTAATGCACCCTCACCTATCCCCTTCCCAGCTCTCCTGAGAAACAAGCCAACACGCAGGAGTTTAGCCAGTCAGCCCTGGTGACAACTCAATGGAAATAGGTATCAGAGTGGTAGCCGTGTTAGTCTGTATCTGCAAAAAGAACGAGGAGTACCTGTGGCATCAGAGACTAACAAATGTATTTGGGCATAAGCTTTGGTGGGCTAAAATCCACATCTAGGGTGACCAGATGTCCCGATTTTATAGGGATAGTCCTGACTTTTGGGTCTTTTTCTTATATAGGCTCCTATTACCCCCCATCCCCTGTCCTCATTTTTCACTCTTGCTGTCTGGTCACCCTACCCACTTCATCAGATGCCTCAGATGAAGTGGGTTTTAGCCCAAGAAAGCTTATGCCCAAATAAATTTGTTAGTCTCTAAGGTCCCACAAGTCCTCCTCGTTCTTTTTTTCAATGGAAATAGGTTGGTGCACTGGTGCCTGGAGCTGCCCCTGCAACCAAGACAATGGTGTCACATTGGTGTAAAACTCATCTGAGATCAGAATCAGCCCATTGATGGGGGCTGCAAGGATACAGCCCTGGCACAACTCTTTTCATGCAGAAAGTTTTACAAAGTTTAAAAGTTTTTAGAGGTTTGGCTCAGTTTGGAGAAGTAATTCAAATGTGCAGATTCATAGATAAGGCCAAAAGGGACCACTGTGATCATCTAGTCTGACCTGTTGCATAACACAGGCCATAGACTTCCCTGAATCAATTTCCTCTTTGAACAAGAGCAGATCTTTCAGAAAAAAAAAATCCATTTGATTAAAAAAATTCCACCAAAAAAAACCCTTGATAAGTTTTTCCAATGGTTAATTACCCTCACTATTAAAATTTTGCCCCTTATTTCTAATCTGAATTTGTCTAGCTTCAACTTCCAATCATTGGATCTTTTTATACCTTTGACTGCTAGACTGAAGAGCCCATTATCCCATTTTTTCATCTCCATGAAGGTACTTATAACATGTGATGAAGTCACTCCTTAACCTTCTCTTTGATAAACTAAATAGATTGAGCTCCTTGAGTCTGTCACTAGAAGGTATGTTTTCCAATCCTTTAATCATTCAACATGCTTCTTGAATTATGGATACCTGACTTGGACACAGTTTTCCAGCAGTGGTCGCATCAATGCCAAATACAGAGGTAATATAACCTCTCCACTCTTACTTGATATTACTCTGTTTATATAGCCAAGGATTGTATTAGCCCTTTTGGCCACAGCATCACACTGGGAGCTCATGTTCAGCTGATTATCCATCATAGCAAATGATGTGATTTCCTTAAAGACCTGCCAAGAGTAATATTACTCCCTTTCCCTTGTTTTTGGTTCTCTAGCCCCACTCCACATGACCTCCTGTTATTAACCACTGTGCCAGGAAATATGAAATGTGGAGGAGCATCATTGTTCCCATTTGTCAGATGGGATAAATGAGGCACAGAGATCCCCAAGGTGTGTCACCAAGTTAAAGTTTAGAACTCAAGTTGGTAACTCCTTGTTCTATGCTCAATCTACTGGACCACAATCACCCTTGGTTTTAAGACCAACATGGTCAGGGAACACTTTGAGAATAAAGCATAATTTATTAGGAAGTAGGGCTGGCCAGAAAACAAGACTTCCATTTCATGAATAATTTTGAGGTTTTCACATTTGGTTTTGTTCTCATGCAGAACAAAACCGAGGCCTTTCAAAATAAAATAAAATAAAATTGTGAAAAGCAAATCGTTCAGTGGGTAGGACATTTATCTGGGCTGTCGGAGAACTACGTTCTAGTTCTTGCTCCATATCAGGCAGAGAACCCCCCTCTAGTTCTGCTACACTTTTGTAGGGAAGGTTTCTCAGGTCCAAGATGGAATAAGTGGTCAAAACCAGACAGCCCCCAAACCTAGAACAGCTAATAGTCTGGTGGTTAAGCCACTCCTCTGGAATGTGAGGGACCCAGGTTAATTTCCCTGAGCTTTCTCTCACACCAAAAATTTCATACTGAACCTGAGAAACCTTCCCAAGCCAAAGTCAAAGTCAAAACCGACACCTTGCTGCAAAAAAAAGTTTGGTTTTTGATGAATTGGCATTTTCTGGTGAAAAAAAAATGTTTTGTTGAAAAGTTCCTGACCCACTCTAGTAGGGAACTGAATACTTCAGCAGGATGACTGCTCCCTGTAGTCCTCCTTTCCTTAGGCGTGTGCGTGCGGCTCTCACGAACTCGATGCACTCACATTCAGTGAGCAGGGTTCCTTGCATACTTGACAAGGCTTCCATTCCCAGAAGGGCAAAAAAGAAAAAAAAAACTTAGGGGAGCTGGCTCAGCACCAAGATCTTTCTGTCCTTCCCTGGAGGACACCCCAATGGAAAACAGACTTACATTTCCGTTATAGTTTACTTGCCAGTCACTGAAGTCACCATCTTCAAAATAGCTCAAGGCCGGGTGTCCCCAAGCCCCCGCTGACTCACTGAGGAAGACACGCTCTTTGGGGACATCAGTAAGAGGGGCTTTGTTTCCATTCCACGGAGTATTTATCTTCAAATCAATGGCCTGTGATGTGGCTGAAGTTCTGAAGGACAGGTCAACACTGTGACCCTTTGCACATTTCTCATCTCTCCACTGTTCTCAGTTCATCTCTCATAAACACACAGCCCGCTCCCTCCGCCCCCTTGAGCCCGTTCAGCAAATATTTGCACAATGGTCTGATTCTATAGGTTAATCTAGTGCCAGAGGGCTCTTCATTTCTTTGAAATGTCTTTGCTGCGCACTGCTCAGCGTGGTATGCCCATGTGGGAGAGTGTGCAATTGTGCAGGTGGACGCCTGCAGGTCTAAGTAGGAGCGTGGGTCACATCGTGCGAGGGAACGTGTATGTAGAGGAGCACGTGTGAGATGGTATGTCAGTGAATGAGAAGAGAGCCAGAGAGCAGCCTTGTGGGAGTGAGAGAAAGTGTAAATAGGCGAGGGTGTGTGTGAGACACTGGAGAGAGAACACTGATGTGTTTGAGAGAGAGAGAGAGAGAGAGAGAGAGGCCACTGCTGCTCATGCTAGAAGCAGACAGAATGTAGGGCCTACGCAAAGCCCCCACAACTGTACATTAGAGTAGCAGTTCTCAAACTTCATTGCATCTTGATCCCCTTCTAATAACAAAAATTACTACACGATCCCAGGAGGGGGGATCAAAGACCGAGCCTGCCCGGCCCCGCTTCTGCCCTGGGTGGGTGGCATGTAACCTTAGTCCTGGGTGGTGGGGCTTGGGCTTCAGATAGGGTGACCAGATGTCCCAATTTTATAGAGACAGTCCTGATTTTTGGGTCTTTCTTATATAGGCTCCTATAACCCCCCATCCCTGTCCCAATTTTTCGTATGAGCTGTCTGGTCATCCTAGCTTCAGACTTGCTGGGACCCAAAGCCAACACTAGCTTTGGCAACCCATTAAAATGGGGTCGTGACCGGGTCCCAACCCAGAGTTTGTGAACCCCTGCATTAGAGCATTCCCGCAGTTGTATCCTCATTCCCCTGCAGTTCCAAAGAAGCTAAGCTGTCACCTCCTAATTCTTAGCTACCTTTTTGCCTAATATGTTCACAAGCCATTCACCAGCTACACCCTGCTCCCATACCCTGTAGCACAACCTCTCTCTGTCTTGCACTCACAATACACTCTTTCAGCTTCGGGGATGGTTTGTAAATGGAATATTACCATAGCTAACCCAGAGCTGAGTGCATCAGCCTCTGACTAGCCAGGGCCGTTGGTACCTCACTGTGGGCCCTGTTCACAACTGGTGTAACTCCACTTGGTTACCCTTCTTTGGAATTGGACCCATAATGTGGTACAGACTGACCCAGGGGTTTGCAGAGCATCTGCCATTTGATACAGGGAGTTGGTCAAAGTCAGTGAATGAGGTGATTAGGATATGTAGGTGTGAGGACAGGATGCGGAGAGTGTTTTAGCAATGGGGCTGAATGTCAGCCAACCGGTACAAGGGCTGCCTAGCCTAGTGGTCAGAGGGGGTGCCAGGAATCAAGGACTAGGGCCAGAGCTGGAGTCAGTAGTCAGAAGACAGTCAGGGGTCAAATCAGGGGGCAGAAACTTGAGCGAGCAGGGTATCTGGCAAGGAGGAGTTCAAGGCCGGGGCAGACAGAGGCAAGGCTGGGTGCAAGGAGCAGACGCAGTGGTGGGCATGAGCATTGAGTAAGCACTGAGTAGGCCCTGGACATAATAGGTGGGTGTAACTGGGGTGTGTTTGGAGATTGTGTGTGTGTGACTCCCCAGGCACGTATACATTGTGACCTTTCGCATATATACATGAACACACTAAGATCATGTTCAGGCCAGTCCCTTGGGTATATGTATGTAAACATGCACACACACAAAAGGATAAGTGTAAGTTTGGGAGTGTGTATATCTGCAAGATGATCAGAGCATATTTCTGGGGCTCCATGCAAAGCTTTAAAGTGTGGGGGAAAGAACAGGAGAAAATATGGTTTAGAAATCTATTCCTTCCTTCCTCCCCATGTTTCTAATAATCTCCCATCCATGTCCCTCATCACCACATTAGTACACACACAGAGCCACAGATTAACCACCTCTGCAGTTCTTATCCAGCCACTGACGGCAGACCCTACAGTTACTAGGGTCTTTCAGTTTTCAGTTATTGTGTTGGACTGATTTGACTCTCCTCTGGCTGCTGCTTCTTTGCTATCAGTCCAGAATATCTGATTCAGTGCAATCTATGAGCCTCACTTACTCTTCTCAAGGTTATGTGGGTCCCATGATAGAGGACGTAAAGCCCGTCACATGGACCCATGCCAAAGAGAACCAAAGAACCCAGCCTCTGCACCAGTGCCAAACTCGCATTTCAAAGACATGAGTGCACTTTTGGAAAGGGATCAAAGCCCTTCCAACCGTCATTAGAAATACTCCTTTATGCAGCTCTCCATGAGTGCCAGCAATATATTTCATAAATTCATTGGCTCGAGATGGTACCTCCAATATAAACCTGAATGGGGGAACTGTCAGGGCAAGTCTGTGTGGAAAACAAAACAAAACAAAACACAACAAGGCATATGTAACCCCTGTAATGGAAAAAAACCTGTGACGCCTTGAGTGTGCCCAGCTCAAAAAACCACGATGAGCTCATTAGTACATTAGTAAAAGGTCTCCCCTGCTAGAATCTGTTTTAGACATAGAACGGCTACAGGCTGCTTTTGACCTTTGGGGACACTGAATCATATTGGATTTCATGCACATTCCCATCCAAATGTTCACCCAGGCATATCTGTCTAATGCAGAGTTTTATCCTATAGAGTGGAGAGCACTCCAGAGTTGCATTGTACAACAGCTTCATCTGTCTCCAACAGACTCCATAGCCCAACTGACAGCACATTTCCTATACAATAGCTCCATCCCCCATCCAGCAGGCTTGTTAGCTCATCCAGCAGTACATCTGTCATAAACAGATAGTTAAGGGTTAAGGTCTGTTTTACCTGTAAAGGGTTAACATGTAGTACCTGGTGACCACCTGATCAGAGGACCAATCAGAGATAAGATTTTTTCAAATCTCTGTGGAGGGAAGCCTTTGTCTGTGAGAGAACTGTTTTTGGATCTAACAGAGGACAGTCATGTCTCCAAGTTCTCCTGGAGTAGTTTCTACTAATTAATAGTGAGTATTAATTAGAAAGGCGAATTAGTCTTATGATTTGATTTCTATATTTGCAATTGTGTGTTTGCTAAAGGAAATGCTTTATTCCTGTTTGCTAATATTGCTTTTACTGAGAAAAGGGGGAGAGGGGATTCTCTCCAGAGATTGATAAGGTTATACCCTATGAGTGTCCAGCTTGGGCTCATAGAGATTCTGTACTTTCTTTTTGTTCTCTTAATAAATTCTTTTCTATTAAGGACTTGTTGGTCTTTCCTTGGGTGGATTCTCAGGGAAAGGGGAGGGGGAGGTATCCCTCTGTAGTTGGATCCCGGTATCTCTCCTAGGAAAAGGGAGGTGGGAGGAAGCAGGGGGAATGGTTTGTTTCTCCTGGGTGTAAGAACTCCATGGATTTGGGGCTCTTGGGATCCCCTAGGATTTTGGGGAAGGACTGTGTCTCAATCCACATTTCATGATTGAGTGGTGGCAGCGACAAGGAGACCTACCCTAGGATTTTAGGGTGGTGGCAGAATACATGCGGGTCCCCATCTTTGAACCCACAAGCTCAAAGTGGGGGTGAGATCCCGTGACATGGTGGCAGCTTACTAGATCTAAACTAGGATTTTAGTTTAGAGGGAAACCAAGTCAGGTCCCCATCTTTGAACCCACAAGCTCAAAGTGGGGGTGAGACCTAGGACATGGTGGCATGCGGGTCCTCACTTTGAAACCGCCCAGTTTCAAGTGAGGGTAGACCCATGACAACATCTCTTATGCAACAGCTCCATCCCCTATCCAGCATGCATACCATCTCCCATATATGGAGATCAATCCATTTCCCTCTCCCATATGTCAGGCCCATCTCTTATCTATTTGGGCCCTGGGTCCTAGAGAGCAGACCCATTTCCTGCCAGTGAGGCCAGTCTTCTGGACAACAGACCCATCACCTACCCATTGATCCCTATCCCTGATACAGTGGGCCCCGTCTCCTGTACAGTAGGTACCACTCTGCTGAACTCCACTTTGTCAGATATCGGTGCCAAATCATATTAGGGAAATGTATTGTATTTAGTTTCAGAGGGGTAGCCGTGTTAGTCTGGATCTGTAAAAGCAGCAGAGTGTCCTGTGGCATCTTATAGACTACAGTCAAGTTTACCAATAGCTTTTATACTTGATTGTGGCTCAGTCATCGGGGCTAGACCCAGACAGAGCTAACCTGCATGGAGAGCCTAAAACAACATGTTTTCATGCAAGCAGAGATCTGAAATAGAGCACAGTGTTTTAACCTGATGATTCCATGGCTTGAGCCTATTCACATGAGCTGGGTTGCAGTTCAGTCCAGCCTAACAACAGTTATTAAATGTGGTTGTTTCTGTGATGTAAGAGGAGCCTTCTAGCCCTCACTGTCAGGAAATGTTTCCCGACACTCAACCTTAAGTTTTTCTTCACTTGACTTTGTTTTGCTTGTAATGTTCAAAGACAAGTGTCACTTTGCAGCAGGAAAACAAAGAGGCTGAATAACAAAATATCCACAGGACATTACACAAAACAGAGAGCAGGGCCTTCATACTCCTCTGTCTTCCAACCGCCTGCTCTCATTGCCAGGTTTAAAAGGAATGCTGCTTACTCTCATCCCTCCACCTCCAGAAGGAGGCATTCATTAGTCTATCTCCCCATGCAATCCCTAACCGCCAAAAGAGCAGCTCTTCTCTCCTTGTACATAAATTCAGACTTCCACAGAGCAGAAGGCATTGTCTCCTCTTTTGGGTGCTGCCAGGACTACAATTTCAGGTTTGAATCAGTTGCATAAGATAGCCTTGATTTGCCGCTGGTCCACTTTATTTTAAACTTTGTGTGAATTTCATGGTCCTCAAAGGAATTGGTAGGAGTGGCTTGAACCAGCTATAGATTCAGGCAGGCTCAGAGCAAGCTTCCCCCAATACCATTATCAGTGCAACTCAGTTCTGACCTGCAAATGTTACAGGCCAGATTCTCAATGAGGCGATGTTGATGCACCTCATTTACCTATGCGTTATAGGATATAACACCCTCTGGTGTTCTAATCTTGGGGCCTATCTTGGCTAGTGACTGCCAGTAATGTCAAAGCATGCTGTGGTCTAATATGTGGACCGGTGTCTGCTAGGTACTAAAGAACAGCCACCAAAGTGGTTTTCACATATTACCCAAAGCATAATTTGAATTCCCCTCTTCAGGGGTAAACAACCATTGGGATAACCACCTATAGACATTACAATGCCAGACATGATCAACAATGATCACTCCAGGCCAACTCTTGGTCCCATTGCATGGCAAGATTCCCTGATGTCAATGAAACCAGCATCTGGCCCTTATATAGGGCCATTTGGCAAACAGACATACAGCATAGGGACCTGGAATTATATTTTAACTTCTCTTTCCCTGTGGTTTCTCAATCTTAAGTGGCCAGGAATGAAGCTGTCTTTCTCACAGAACCTACATACCGAATTGTCACAGAGAGACACCTTTCACTTGACTACACCTCAAATGTGTGTGTAAGCAAGTGAGACAGTTTGGTTTTATTTTTTGTCCTCCGCTCTGTTCCCAAGCGCTTTCATTCCTCCTCCACTATCCATGCTTTAAACCCTACATGAGTCTCTGATGTACCGATGGCTCTCTTCACTATTCCTGTTCGGCAAGGAGCATTTTCATTCATTAGGTCCTTGCTGGGTGTACTGAAATTCCCTAGCTTTTGTCTTTTGAACATATTGCTTTTGGAGATGCAGTAGAAGGATGCTACAGTAAAACAAGGCCTTTCTGATCTTCTGTCACCACTAACAGTTATACAATCTAATCTATTCCTGATCCACCCCCTTCCAAAATACAGGCATTTTCTGGGCTTTTACTTTCTTTTATTTTAAAGTGTGATGCTATGTGCATGTTAAAAATCTGCACAAAATGGTTACATCCTATGAAGATGTATAGCCTCCCAGGGTTTCCAGTACAATTTTGTCTGACCTTACAATAAAGACTTGTTCATGGTAGTAAACTCAGTTTTCCTAGTCATTTAAGACAGAATCAATAAATCCTCTGGAGCAGGAAACATGTCTCATCTATGTTTAGAGCAGTATAAATCTGTGACACTGGCCATGTGTTTAATAATAAATCATGAGGATGATGATAATTAATAGAGACTAAGGCTTTCAGAGCTACTTTGGATGGTTTGGATGAGGCAGAAGCTTGAGGTATGGTGTAACCAAAATGTTGCAAGAACAGCAAAGTATTTGATTCCAATTTGAATCCGGCCCACTGCCTATACGCAAGTAGAACTCCAAACCTGAAATTGTAGTCCTGGCAGCAACCAAAAGAGGAGACGACTGGCTTCAATCTACAAACGTACGTTCCAAGTACTGTCCCACTTACAACTTTGAATCTGTTTAGGAATTTCGGTTTGTTTACTGCAGCAAAATGTCCTCAAGACTTCCTAGATCTGCTCTTCTGTCTGAAGAATAGAGAGAAATGTTTGGAGAGGATAGAATAAATTAAAGGACTCCAAGGAGATGATGTAAAGTGATGTAAACAACTGGATAAAAACCTGAATGTTTATGAGAGGTGTCTGGGGTTTTTTTTCTGCTGATACAACGGTGTTCTACATAACAAACTTTCTACAAACTGAGTTTATTCTAAGCTCATCTTGGCTTTTCTTATGGTTCTGGTGATTCAAGCTTGTCATGTTTTAGATTTAGACCATCATCAAAAGCCTCAACAGTAATTGCAACAGTGTTGTAAAATTTGGGTCTAGATATGAATTACTTATTATTTGGCCCCAACGGGTTGCCAAACACATGGTAAAAGACAGTCCCTGGCCCAAGGAGCTTACCATCTAAACAAATATGCAGCTGAACTATCTAACATTTTGAATACATTTGGATTCTGAATTTTGCTTTGGTTTACTATAGGGACCAGAGCCAGAGTCAGACTGGGGAATTTCTGCAAACTTTGGACGGATTTAGTGTAAACTCATCCTTACAGAAAAATACTAGAGCATTTGATAGAAAATTATAGCTTTTCTACAGGACTTTTGAACCATTCTACAGAACGGAATAAATTAAGCATATTCCTGCTATAAGAAGTTATTCTTTATTAAATTCCAATAGTTTGGAGTAATTTCTATAGAATCCTACTGGCTTCATCCCTATACTACTCCACTGGACTTTCCCCTAAGGAATCTCTAATACAAAATACAGCTATATTTTACACAAATGCCCATAAGCAACTTCTGAATGTTCCAAATGGCCAATATCTATTTAATGGTCTGAACGACAACCATTAATCTGAATAATCCTGGATTTTGGTTTGTTCAAAAGAGGGGAATTCAAGGGGAATTGATCCAAGTTTTGAGGGCTACACTCACTTTTCTTTTTCTTCTGGTTAGTATTGGTCTGTACTCTGGGCCAATTTCTGTCTCATTTACATTGGTGTAAATCCAGAGTAATCCCACTGGCAGTAATGTAGTTATGCCAGTGTAAAACTAGTGTAAGTGGGAACAGAATCAGATTTTACTTTTGAATTCCAATTTGAAGTCTCAAAGCAAATGTCCCCTGAAATTACCAATTTTTGCCTAATTTCTGGCCAATTAAACTCACTTTTGTAAAGAGAGAGGAGGGCTTACTCAAATCTCAGCACAGATTTCTCTCAAATGTTTCATAAATCCTCACCAAATCCTTTCGCAAACTTGGGCTGAGATTCAGAAATACAGTGGGAGCAGATATTTTTTACACTTCTGCTGCTGGTCCTGGCTGGGATGGGGAACAGTAGAGGCTCAGGAAAAAATGGTGCAAAAGGTTATCCAATATGTTTCAGATGTCAGCGTTTCAGTCTGAGCTTTAGGCAAAGATTCACAGTGACTCTTAATACATCCAGAATAATTCACCCACCCCAGCAGTTACACTGTCCAGTTTCACAGGGGACTACACCTATGGATTTGCATAGTATTGTGCTGCTGAGGAACACAAATGTGTTATCTCGGTAGCTTCCTCCTCTGTATAGTTTACTGTTAGAAGTGGTACAAAGCTTTGAGCTCATTCTTGCAGTGAGAGTAGAGGCTGCTCAGCATCTTGAAAAACTGGAGCCATAGTCAACCTGTGGAACATTTTGCTAGAGGATGCTGTGAAGGCAGGAATGGTGTTCCATTTGCCAGAAGCTGGGAATGGTTGACAGGGGATGGATCACTTGATGATCACCTGTTCTCTTCAGTCCCTCTGAAGCACCTGGAATTGGCCACTGTCAGAAGGCAGGATACTGGGCTAGATGGACCTTTGGTCAGACCCAATATAGCCATTCTTATCTTCATAATCAATAATTAAGCTGACCAACTGCAAATTAAGCCAACTAACTATAAAGAACTATGAGAATTTTTCCTGGACGGCCAGCTTTTGGGAGGGAAAAGGAGGATGTGGGGTGAACGCAAGATGGTGTAGTTCTGGCAAACTGAATTGTGCTCTTTCTACACAACAACCTTTTTAGACTGAAAGTAGAATTCATTTACAGTGAATTGCGAGGAGGACACATTTTCAAAGAGCAAGTACATTGTGGGGAATAAATTTCACCATACTTGATCATCAGCAACACTGTCTGTTTTATCTATTTCTTTTGTCTTTTATTGCTATTTTTTTTCTTTTCAAGACTGAGGCCAAGTGACCCATGAGAAATATACAGTAATTTGCCTGTTATACATCCGTCATCTCCATCTGATATTCACTCTGCCCTCGTTACCCTGATGTTTTTCCAGACTCTACATGCTGAACCATTGTAACATGGAGATAAGTCAAATAATAAAGAAAGAAGTGGTGTAAGGATATTTTCCACAAACTAGTTCTGTTAAAACAGACTTCCCTTGCTGCTTCTCCAAAGCCCTTTTGGCTAGAATAAGACTCATTCTTATATCCAAGAATTTAAAACAATATATCAATGAATGTATGTTTTAAGCAAATTAGCTAAAGCTCCAGTTATATTATTTAGCAATTCTATAGCACTTTGCATCTGAGTCTGAAAATGCTTCACAAACATTGAGTGAAATTCACTTGGCACAAGGCCTCTGCATTTGATTTAAGTTATATTTGGAGGGCTTAAGTGGGATGTAAGTGGTGCAGAGGCCTTGAGCTGGATGACCTCTGCAATAGAACAGGAGTACTTGTGGCACCTTAAAGACTAACAAATTTATTTTAGCATGAGCTTTCATGAGCTGCAGCTCACTTCTTCGGATGCATAGAATGGAACACACAGACAGGAGATATTTATACATACAGAGAACATGAAAAGGTGGAAGTATGCATACCAACAGGAAGAGTCTAATCAATTTCCTAGACACTACTGTGCTAATAAACAATGGTCACATAAATACCACCCTATACCGGAAACCCACTGACCGCTATACTTACTTACATGCCTCCAGCTTCCATCCCGGTCACACCACACGATCCATTGTCTACAGCCAAGCTCTAAGATACAACCGTATTTGCTTCAATCCCTCAGACAGAGATAAACACCTACAAGATCTCTATCAAGCATTCTTAAAACTACAATACCCACCTACTGAAGTGAAAAAACAGATTGACAGAGCCAGAAGAGTACCCAGAAGCCACCTACTACAGGACAGGCCTAAAAAAGAAAATAACAGAACGCCACTAGCCATCACCTACAGCCCCCAACTAAAACCTCTCCAGCGCATCATCAAAGATTTACAACCTATCCTTAAAGATGATCCCTCACTCTCACAGATCTTGGGAGACAGGCCAGTCCTCGCTTATAGACAGCCTCCCAACCTGAAGCAAATACTCACCAGCAACCGCACACCATACAACATAAACACTAACCCAGGAACCTATCCTTGCAACAAAGCCCGATGCCAGCTCTGTCCACATATCCATTCAAATGACACCATCATAGGACCTAATCACATCAGACACGCCATCAGGGGCTCATACACCTGCACATCTACCAACGTGATATATGCCATCATGTGCCAGCAATGCCCCTCTGCCATGTACATTGGCCAAACCGGACAGTCTCTACGCAAAAGAATAAATGGACACAAATCTGACATCAGGAATCATAACATTCAAAAACCAGTGGGAGAACACTTCAACCTTTATAACCACTCAGTGACAGACTTGAAGGTGGCAATTTTGCAACAAAAAAACTTCAAAAACAGACTCCAAAGAGAAACTGCTGAACTTGAATTAATATGCAAACTAGACACAATTAACTGTGGCCTAAATAGGGACTGGGAATGGTTGGGCCATTACACTAATTGAATCTATTTCCCTATGTTAAGTTCTCCTCACACCTTCTATGGGCCATCTTAATTATCACTTCAAAAAGTTTTTTTTTCCTCCTGCTGACGATAGTTCATCTCAATTGATTAGACTCTCCCTGTTGGTATGCATACTTCCACCTTTTCATGTTCTCTGTATGTATAAATATCTCCTGTCTGTGTGTTCCATTCTATGCATCCGAAGAAGTGAGCTGCAGCTCACGAAAGCTCATGCTAAAATAAATTTGTTAGTCTTTAAGGTGCCACAAGTACTCCTGTTCTTTTTGCGGATACAGACTAACACGGCTCCTACTCTGAAATCTGCAATAGAGTGAATTTCACCATAACTGCTTAAGCCTCAAGCCCCCCTCCACCCTCTCTGAAGAAAGTAATTAGAATCATTATCCCCATAATACATCTGGAAACTGAGGTGCAGAGATAAAATGACTTGATCAAAGTCACTCAATAAGTCAGTATGAGAGCTAGGAGTAGAAACTAAATCGCTTGAGTCTAAGAACTGTGAACTAACTACAAAACCATACTACATCCTTTCTTCTATTAAATACCTTTTGTTATTCATGCTTACATTTTCTTATGCATGCAATATTTGAGGAGCAGGTGGCATCATTCTTATCTCAGCATCTGAGAGTATTACCTGGGTGAACCACCGAAGCTCTCCTAAACTACAGAGAGAAAGTGAGCGGTCATGGAATAAGTCAGCCTTCCTTTGAATCCAGTAGCTCAACCATTTCAGAAGGAGCTGCAGGCAATCTTCTGTCATGACCAGACTCTCTTATGGAATCAGAACTCTGCTTCCAATGAATGAGCGGCTGCTGTTCTAATAATACTTGACAGTTATATATCACCTTTTATATCACAGAGTGTCCAAGAACAGCCAGGCTGACAATAACTGTAGAGCACATTGCACAACAAGTAGGCGTGGGAGAAGCTTTTATGGCCTAGGATACAGAACAGACCCTTACTCTTAAGGGAAGCACTGATGGATACCCAGTGTCCCTATAGTCCTTTCCATGATCCAGGCCAGGACATAGGGAGCCCCCCTGTGGTGACATGAGACAGCAAAGGCTGTGTTAATCAGACTCACAGCCAGAGAGCACCACAGGTTCTTTTTGTTGTCTCTACAAAATCCACTATTATAGAGAGAGCTGGTAGTGATCCCTATATTTAGGTTGCCTAAGTACTTTCCATTATAAATATTAATTACAGCCAAGTCCTATCTCTGGTTCCTAGTTGAAACTACAAGCCATATCGTACACTTGACATCCTTCAGGTGCACTGGGACCGGGCACCCGAAAAGGAACTGTGATCAAAAGACTCAGCTTTCCTCGCCTCCTGGTGGTCCTGAGCATCACACGCTGACAAAGAAGCTGTCACACCGGCTCCCGGTTTCCATGCCCAAACAGCTCCGCAGGCCCAGGAAGGAGGAGACAGCGACTCTGGCCTGCCCTGTTGCCATTCTTCAACACCCTGTCAGGCAGATATCAGGGCAGGGCTTGGGCCTCCAAGCTACATGGTGGCTGGTCCCTGCAGAATAGCATCGGGCGTATGTCGACTCAGTCTGCGGTCACCAGCCTCCCCGCTCAGGTTGACAGACTCGGGCTAGAGGGGCTCCCACTAGCAGTCTAAAAATAGCTGCATAGACAGTGCTCTGAAGTTGCAGCTGGGACTGGACCTCAGGCTCTGAAGCCCACCCGCCTCTCCAGACATCCAGGCCTCGCTGGGAGGCTTGCTGCCATGGACTTACCCAGAGAGGGAGAAAGAGGCTTCTTGCACCTTGTCATCCATCCCTTGTGGACTCTCACGCACACTCTGTGCATCTGGCCATCTCTGCCTAGCAGATAGGACCTAACGTTTTAAGATCTTCCGTGACAGACCCATCCAGTCAATGGCCTGGTTTAGTTGACCCCACTGGGGTTTGCAGCTGGGGGGTCCAAGGAGCCTGGGTGTTCCATACCTGATGCTTAACCTTTTAACCCTCCCTCTGGTCTCTATCCTAATTTAGTGTTCAGCAGTAAAAACTGAAAAGAAAAGAGAACAAGCTCAAGGTCTCTGCTCCTCTCATCTCATTTTTTGACATTAATTCTTGCTGAATATTTACAGAGACCTCCTGCACATAAACTCTATGCAACAAAATGAAACACACATTTGCTGCTGGAAAAAGAAAGGCTTGGAACCAGGCCCACAACAGCAATAAAACCCCTTATACGTTCACAAAGGAGCTAGGTTTGTTACGGATACTTCAATACTTGATGGGCCAAAATAACCAACTCAGCTCTGTCTCTTGCAAAATAACACCCTTGCTTTGTAGATGCTGTTTCTCTTCTGCTTTTGTTGTAACACCACAATGAACTCTCAAATCTTGTTTCTTTACGTTCTGGAAGAATTCTGCATTATTTTGATACCTATTTAACAGGCAGATCATCAGTGGGATAATTATTATTATCATTAGGATAATCTCACCTTTCCTCAGTTCTGAGGAAGAGCTGAAAACCTGATTCAATTGATATTAAGGCTGAATTTTCCTCTCAGTCCATATTTGGAACCAACTGGTAGAAGAGGTTGGAAGGAGACCAAGATGATAATATGAACATAATTTGAAGACTGAAGCCTCAATTCAAGAGGACCAAGAAGGGTTGCCAACCCTAAATGTTCAAATATCACAAGATTTTTATTTGCTTTCTGAGCCTGTGACAAAGTTTCTCCTCTACCTTGGTGGGTCCTGCGCTTATTGGTGGATTTGCTCGCCTCACAGATTCACCCTGTGGGTCGGGAAAGAGCCCAGAGACCTTCCCCTCTGGTAGAAGCCACAGTCCAGGTCAGTTCCTCCTGTGCTTGATCAGGAGTTGGGAGGTTTGGGGGGAACCCGGGCCCGTCCTCTACTCCAGGTTCCAGCCCTGTCGACTGCAGCTGTCTAGAGTGCTTCCTGGAAGAGCTGCACGACAGTTACAACTCCCTGGGCTACTTCCCCATGGCCTCCTCCCAACACCTTCTTTGTCCTCACCACCAGACTGTCCTCCTAATGTCGGATAATGCTTGTACTTCTCAGTCCTCCAGCAGTATGCCTACTCACTCTCAGCTTCTTACATGCCTCTTGCTCCCAGTTCCTCACACGCACTTCCTCTCCCCAGGTTCCCCCTGGCCTGACTGGATCGAGCCCTTTTATAGCATCAGAGGGGCCTTAATTAGAGTCAGGTGCTTAACAGCCTCACCTGACTCTTAGCAAGTTAATTGGAGTCAGGTGTTCTCATTAGCCTGGAGCAGCCCCTGCTCTGGTCACCCAGGGAACAGAAAACTTCTTATCCAGTGGCCAGTATATCTCCCTTCTACTACTCTGCTCTTCCCAACTGGCCTGGGTCTATCACAAGCCTTTAAGAAGTCACATTATTAATCTTTTCTCCTCAACCATGAGGTCTAGGAATTTACTTTAAAAAAATGAAACCTGAATTTCTCAGATAATCACAGGACTCCAGGAGCTGGGGTTTTAAGAAAACATTAAAGATCATTAAAGAGACTCAGAGTTGGCAACACGGAAAGAGTAGAGCTGGTTGGAAATTTTTCAAGGGAATGACTTTCCACCAGCAAAACTGACTTGGGAACATTTCAGTTCCCAGGCAGCTTGCCAGGTGAGCTACCATGGACCTGGGGCTCCTCAGGCTCCCAGGGCTTCCATGCTTCTCAGGATCCTGCCAGAAGGGCTGCCACAGAGCTGAAGGCCCCAGTGCTTCTGCAGCAAGTTCCGAAAATAGAGGGGGATGGCAGGGTGGCACACAGAATGAAGGGATGCAAGAAGGCTGAGGTTGCCAACTTTCTGAAAACTGGACCCTCTGCTCTGCCTCTTTCCCAAGACCCCACCCCAGCTGTGCCTCTTCCCCAGGTCCCACTCCCTACTCCATCTCTTCCCTTGAGGCCCCACCCCCGGTTCCTCCTCCTCCTGTTGCTCTCACCCTCCTTTTTCCTCCCTGGATCCTCTCCTGCTCCCTCTCCCCAAACTGGGCTCCCTCTGCTCCAGAGCTGGGATGGGAGATGCAGCCTGACGCAAAGCCTGCTGCCTGCCTGCAGGTAAGAGGTGGCCCCGGCTGAGCAGGGGCTAGTGCGGGTTGATGATCTGGTGCCCCCCTTCCCCCACAGTAACTAGATTTCTGGTGTCCAGTCAGTGCATCTGACTGAACACTGCCAGGTCCCCTTTTTGACTTTCTGGTTGAAAACCAGACACCTGGCAACCCTAAAGAGCCGCTGGTGTGTGCAATGAGCTTGGCCCACAGAAGCAATGAAACGTGCAACCTCCTAAAAGTGCAAAACGTATTTCTAAACACAGGTACAAATAAGGCCAAACAATGCAGCAAACGGCATGAATTCACTTCAGTAGGTATTCCTGGACCCTTTCCCTCATCTCCTTCAACCACTGGCACAAATCACATTCACATTTGCTTGTGTATTTGCACATTTAATTGTATTGTAAACACTCACTTGGACAGCCCTTGATGGAAACAGAAACAACAAGAGCATTTAACCAAACAAGCAGCATCAACAGGGAATTAAGAACAGTGAATACTCAAAGAAAAGGACTTAAATGAAGAGTTTGCAAGCACAATCTGTAGGCGGGAATAGGTTCATATAAAGAACCAGTTGGACGATTTCACATAATGAACTTGTTTTTGGCTCATTCATTAACAGACAAAGGTCTAAAATGGTCAAATAAATTGTCTGCTGCAATTTGCTGGCTCTCTCTGAGTTCCTAGGCACTACCAGAATACACAGAATAAATAAATTCACTCAATTCTAGTCTCCACCTTCAGTGACCTTAAATCCCACTGACCGAAAGAATTTCTTTTCCGTTGTTGGGAGAGGGAGCATATGGCAGGAAAAGTGTTGGTGGGCGTAATCTTTGTATGATTGGGAAACACAGCTAAAATAGTTCATTCCCTAAAGTCAAAATCCTCCCTCCAGATCCGCAGGTCAAGCCTGCAATAAGCAGCAGAACGAAAGACTTCGCTGCATTACCGAGTGGTAATCCCAAAAGATGTATGGCAAGGCAAAAAATAGTTTGCTTGCGTGTTGGCAGATTAGTTGAACTGAAGGATATGTCGTATGGAAAAGATACTCTACTCCTTAAATAAAGAATGGACAGCAGCCACATCAGATGCTGAGACACTAGACAGATGGAAGGACATATGTATACCCTGTCATACGGATCTGCTAATGTAAAGATCAGAAAGAAAGCATTAGCAGTCCAAATCAAGCTGATTGTGGATATTCTCTGGGGGATGCATTTCCCAAAACCCCACAAAATTGGACTGGTAGCTTATGAAAGATGGAATAATGCACCTACATGTCATGGATAACTGTAGGAAACTGTACGCACATACTTCATGACAGCCCTCAGACATGACAGTTGAAAATTACCCCTTTCCGCACCAAGGAACTTATATGCAAATGACCTGCCTTAATCTTTTACAAATGCAGACTTCTATTAAAGAGTGAGTATAACAATCAAATAGTTTCTCCATTGGTGAATAGCATTATGAGAGAGGAGAACCACATCACTCTAATTTTCATCTACAGGGTAACAGTTCCATGCCACACTTTTGGGAAATATGGGAATGTGTATGAATGGAAAGGCGTATGGTAGACCGACTCATGGCTATCCCCCGCAGTCTAGCTGTTATCCTTGTCATGACATGTGCCAGTTGTATTATAGTACAACTTGGTTGCCATATCCCAACCACATATCAAGTGTGTCATGGTGATTCCCTGTACAGGCTAAGCTTTAAAATGCCACTAAATGACAACCTCCTGTCTTCTACAGAACCTAAGCTTTTGGTGACTGTAAATCTGACTTTTGATGGTCCAAGCAAAATGTTTTATAAGGTCACTCCTTGGCCTATCATAGAATCATAGAAGATTAGGATTGGAAGAGACCTCAGGCGGTCATCTAGTCCAACCCCCTGCTCAAAGCAGGACCAACACCAACTAAATAATCCCAGCCAAGGCTTTGTCAAGCCTGACCTTAAAAACCTCAAAGGCTGGAGATTCCACCACCTCCACAGGTAACCCATTCCAGTGCTTCACCACCCTCCGAGTGAAATAGTGAAATATACTACATTAGATCCCCAATTTTATAAAACCGGAATTTACAACACTCACTTTAATCTGAAATGCCTTCATGTCCCCCTCAGAGACAGAATGGATTCTCTCAATTTTACAATCTCAGCTTAATAAAATCTTGAGAACTTTGTAAAACTGGGATCCCACTGTATAACATTTTGGGGGAGAAAATTATCTGAGACATTCCATTTGGAGGTGTTTTTTTTAATTAACTGTTGCAACAGGGTATACTAGCTTCAAAATTAACCTGCTTCAGATAATATGAATCTCAGGGAGGTAGGCTGATACTCTGTGCACATTCAAGTCAAAGAGATCTAAAGGGTTAAGTCTATGTTTGCTAGAAAACATGGGACTTGGAAGCAAAAATCCACATGTAAATCTAGCCCCAGCAACAGATTTATCAGATGAAACCTGAACATATGAAAGGGGTATCGGAAACCTGGAACTCTCAGCCTCTAGACAGATCCAACTGGCATACAGGGAATGATTCAAAATGTCAAGAGAGCCTCAGGCAAACTGGGAGATACATCCACTGCATCTGCCTGACAGGAGCATTTTGCGTTATGTTTGGTGCAGTCTGCTGCTTTGTACTGGCTGCCCTCCTGGCTACTGTCTTCCCCACCCCAGAAGTCACTTCCATATCAACGTTGCTATATGAATCTAGGGCCTGATCCAAAGCTTACTGAAGTCAATGGGAGTCTTTTTATTGATGTCAGTGGGGTTCGGATCAGGACCTTGGTGAAAGCCCATGCTTTGGAATCCCCGCCTGGATGGAAAGGATACCATTCACGTGCAGTGTTCTGTGTTTTTTCAATGAAAACGGTGAAATGAACGTTTAGGAATGTGAAGTAAAGGGGAAGTCTGCTCTAGACAAAGGGGCTAATCCTGCATGGTGCGGAGTGCCTACTAACAGCTGATGAGCATCTTCAACTGTCACCAAAGTCAGTGGGAGTTGAGAGTGTCCTGCACCTCACAGAATGAGGCCCTAACGGCAAACAAGTTCTACGTGCAGATGAAATAAAAACCTTTCACCCAAAATCCTGAGCCAAAACCTAACTTGAGCTTCCTTGACATTAGAAAAAGGCCATGTAACTTTCTCCTTTACTTTTTCTCAGGTTTTCCTACACCTCTCCACTGCAGGTTCCTGGTGGGATTGAAAGCAGAAACCTGGCATATTGCAAGGAAAGATGTTCTAGCAGTATTGCAAGCCTCAAGGGAAACAGGAAGCCCTGGAGTTTTCAGGAGTTTTCCTTTAAGTTTCCCAGATCAGTTTGGAGACCGAGACAGTTCGGATAAGTTTCCCAACTTTGTGGTGTTTTGCTGAAACAAACTAAGCTCTGGCTCTGTTGAGGGCGACCCTCATGTGTTATACAATGTATTACATTTCTTTCTTTATTCTGAATTGTTGACAAATAATCTGTCTCTGTCTCATTTCTATTTCACACAAAAAATCCAATATAAGGGAAGCTTTTCAAAGGGACAATGGAGAGTGAGACACTAATTACCCTTTGAAAGTCAGAGGGAGTTGGGCACATTTCTTGTATGTCTTTGGAAAGCAAAATGTATGAGGAGTTGGAATAACAGGTCTATTTCCTGATGGACATTGCATCTTTATCAGTAGCCAACCACTCTCTAAAATAGATATGAAATTGGCACCTTTGTCTCCTTCTGCTCCTTGCTTAATAACCAATCCTTCCTGTTACACCTGTAAACGTGACTGTGTGGCCTTAAAGCTCACACAATCTTATCAGGAAAATCATAGCTGGAAAAAAAATTCTAGTCCATACCATATTAACGCACAATTTTCCACATATGTCTTCCAGTCTAAATTTAAATGTCTCAAGGGGTGGAGAGTCCAACGCTTCCCTTGGGCAATTATTCCACAGTCTAATAAGTCCCCCAAAAGTTGACATTTTCTACCCATGTTTTTGTTAACTTTTTTCTCACTACAATTTTGTTCAAAAGGAGACAATTGAGAAATAAATCCATAAGGTCAGACCAGGTCATTAACAAAGGAAAAGAAATGCTATTGCAGTGCAAGGAACAGATTCAACCCTTTTCTCAGCGTTGTTCATTTGACTTTATCTTTTGGTATAATTTCAACACTGATTTTTTCCTGGCATGAATCCCATAGGTTCCCTGCTTCACTCCCCACCTCACCACCCTGAACCTCCCCACGCTTTTCAGTGCTGGGTAGTTCTATGTTTTGGTAAATTCCTTCTATTAATAGTCACCCTCTGTGGCTATAAAAAATCCCTCAGTAGTCAAACGCCAACCCTTGCTCACTAACAGCTGTGGATGTCTGAATGCACACAAGACCCGACATCACCCAGAGGAGCCCCTTCTTGGCTCCACATCAGAGCAAACTGATTAAATAAGGTCGTTGCCAACTTGAGAAAACGGAAAAGGAGGCCCCCCATAACAGAGGAGGGAGGGAGAGAGACTGACTCCTTCACTAGACTGAGGAAATAGGAGGGTATTTCCATTTGCTCACCGGCTTTTTCACTTAGCAACCCCCTTCTTCCCCCCCCCCCAACTTCAATAAACCCTTGAGTCCCAGAAATAGAGACAGAACAAAGAGCTGTTCAGAGATAGAGTCGAAGGTGGTAGGTAGAGTTGCAGCTGCAGGTTTTAAAGTCTAATCTAAGTTTTCGTTTGGTTGGTTTAACTGAATTAAACATTTCTGCTACTCCAGTCCTATTACTGGTCCTGGGATAACCCTATGGAGAGTTAAACCTGTCAGCTGTGGTCAGCGTTAATAGCCAATGGTGAAAACACAAATGATGATGCTGATTAGGCAGAACAAGACTCGGGGAATTAAAAAACAAAAACCATCCATCTGCATCCTGTAAAGGTGAGGAAAGAGCTTTTATCCATCAGAAAGGAAAGAGTTTGGCTTCTCAGAAGGTAAAGGGAATTTCCCATATTCTCGGCATTTCTAAGGTATTTCCCTAAATGTAGGTTCTGCTAGAAGTGACAAGATGCCTTAGCTATGTGTTTGACTAACAAAGATCCTATGCTATGTTCACTGTCCTTTACCCAGACTCTCACGCTGATGTTTGCATGAACCCCATATCTCAAAGGAAAACATCAGGAATTGCTGAGATTCGACTAGTTCCATGTCAAATCCATGTGAAATCACAAGTGTCTCAAGATGTTGAGGTGAAACAATAGGTCTAACATGTTCATTTGAAACTAGCCCCAGATTCTCACATCTTATAACAAACCTGACCCGAATTTCGGGTCAGTTACAAAACCAGTAGCCAGGCAACTCAGGGAAATTTTCAGATTTCTCTATGAATACTTCACTCTGGTGAATTCTAGCTACACAGCTGATGGGAGTGGATTTTTAAAAATGTATTCAATACTGGGGAGAAGTGCTGAAGTTACAGCTCCAGGAGACTGAAGTCCTCTGTTTATTCACACAACAGGGACACACACAGGAAGCACTGGTGCAAGGGTCCCCTATCAGTGTAACTCAATCCTGACCTGCAGGACCCATCTCTAGGGGTCAGAAGGGAGCTCACTCTCCAAAGCCTTTCTAGTCCAAGGTCTCTTTGCTGAGACATAACCAAGTGGGCCAATTTGTGCCAGCCGCGAAGGTGGTTTTCACACCTGACTATTGGCAACTAGACTGAGATATTCCAACTCATTTCGCTCAGCTGTCAGTCAGTAATGATCACCAATCAGCTCCAGGATTTAAATCAGTCATTTAAAGGTTCCGTGTCCCATTACATACCTCCTGAGCCATCAAAGTCCCCTGTAAAATTACTGCTCTGAACTAAGTTTCTCTCAGGTGTCTACTGGGACTGGAGGGGCTACTGGAGCCCATTAGCCCAATGAGAAAAGAATTTTGCTTAGTCCAGTTTCTCCAAATAGTTTCACTGAGATCAGATTGGGCCCAAAGAAACGGATCTAATCTCAGTGGAGTCCCCCTAGCTGTCATTAATTAGAAGGAAAAGGAAATTAAAAATGAAAAACTACAATAGGGAAAAATTAAGCACTCGCTTCTAACTTGCACATACCAGGAAATTCAGAGTTGAAGGTTAAACTCCACCCTCAGAGCACCTCTGCTGTTCCCTCTCTTGCAGACTTCCCAAGAAATGAACTGAACACACCTGTTAGAATACATAGGCACCATGCATTAAATATGGAGTTTCAGCTTTCACTCTGAATTTCCTGACTTTTAAGACATTTATTACATGGTTATGTCCCTAAAATGGCACGTGTTACATGGAGTTTCTCCAACACAGCTGCCATTAACCCTTTTGGAAGCTCTGAATTGTCTGTTTATCCATCCATTATTAATGAACCCGGAACTACTTTCATGCAAACCTTTCTTAATTTAAGGTGTTATGTGTTGAAATAGGATCCAAATGAAATCATCGCAATTGAGTTTCACTAAGAATTTGGGGGTTCATACAAACCAAAAACCCAGAAGGTGTAAACTTGCTTAGATCAAAACCGAAGGAAAAGATTCTTATAAACCCCTGTCAAACAAGAATTCTGAATTTTGCGCAGACCTATATGAGCCTATGAATCTATGAGGTGCATACTCTCATGCATCTCTTGGTGCATTGAGCAAACAGAAATGCTAATGACAAGGTTCGTCTCTATTTCAGGTCTGACCATCCCACAGCAGTGGGACTGGATCCTAAACATCACACTTCTCATCAGATCCGGCTCTACAGTGACTGTTACAAGCATCATAAATTATTTTTATAATACATCTGTAATAAGCACGTGTTATAAACACTGCAACAGCCCTGCGCTGCACAGGGATAATGCCATCTCATAACAGCCCTTAAAGACCTGTTACAAGGCTTTGTGTCACCGGCCTTCATGATAGCATTACAGGAGCCATTACTGTCAAATGCATCAAAAAGCACTTCCAGATTTTTTATAGGCATTTCAGTGGGTGCTATCATCACATATGGCCTATTGGGGAGACATCACATGCACTTTAAAGATGATCTCAACTAATAAATATGTGCTTTCTCCACAGAATGTAATACCTGTGGAAGGACCATGTATGTCTCAATATCTGATGCCATGTATTTCTGTTTGTGCATGTTAGACTGCAGCAGATGCCCAGCCATTGTTTCTGAGCAGGAAAAAAGGCCCCTACCTTTTCCAGCAGTGGATTTTGTCTTCTGATCTGTTTTATATTTTTATTACTAGAGTAAAAAGCTCTTAAAGGGGATTTTCCCAAAAGCAGTGTTTCTGTTGTACACGCAGGGGGCCAGATTCTTTAGCTGGGGATGGAGAGCACGCAGCACAGGTTGTACCTGAAGGGGTGGGGCCAATGGTGAATGATAGTTGTGGTAATGGGGTGTCTGCTTCCAGAGAGGCCCCTTGTGGCATGGGGTAGCCCTGCAGCATCCCTGCCTCTGTTTCCGTCTCCTCAGAAATGTCACAGAGGTTGTTCTCATAGCCAGTAACACCCTGGCTTGGGCTGGTTTAGTATCATAAACAGTTCCAAAATAAAGTCCTCAAAGCCCCAGGGAAAAGTTCTCATTTTACGGTTTATATAGTCATCTTTCACCACACTTCATCAAGCCCCTCCTGGACCTTCCTGCCCAGAGCCTTCCCTGCCTTGTAAAGTCACTCCCAGTCTTACTTCAGTTGGAATCTTTTCTCCCATGGCGTCTTGGGGTCTCCTGCAGGAGCCTTCTTGCCCTCTGCAGCCCTCTTGTCCCCACTCCTGGGGCTTTCTGCCTGGAATCTCTCCTTAGGCCTCTTCCTGAAATTAACCACTGAGACCCGACCGTCTTCATTTTCCCAGCCTGGGGAAGAAAGTTCCTTGAAAAGACCCAGCCAGCCTGTGACAGCTGGGCCCTCCCCTGGTTCTGGGGCCACTGTGTGCCGAGGGAAAGAAATGCAGCACACACGTGGCGTGAACAGCGTGACTGTTTGCTAACACTTTAGTGCCATAGACTTCCAAAGGGGCCTGGCTGTAAGGAATGCGGTTTTGTAACCCACTTGTGGTCTCCAAAGGGCTTGAATGGGGACTCCATGAGCTTCGCAAATACTAAATATGAATCCCACATGGTAGCAGACTCCTCTGCTGAGGGAAAGGTGTTGGAAAAGTCTTTAAAGAACCAGTTAACATTTAAACTAATTCAAATAATACAAACAACCCCTCCCACCCCGAAAAAGCCTTCTAACACACAAAACCAAACCCTACAGAAATCATGGCACTAATGTGTTGTAACAGGTTGTATAGAATCAGTTAACTGTAGCGTGGGAAACTCATGCACAGGCTGGCACTTTGCTGAAATTGCAACTAAATAACCTTCAGGGATGCCACAGATAAGTCAGTTTCCTTTAAGTGTAGCAAATAACACAGACTTGCAGAAATGGGGGGAGGAGGCTCTACACCAAGTCACCGATTACCTACCCTCAAGGTGAAATGTTTCCACTTTTGTCTATAATATTTTATGACTTCAGGTTTCCTTGACTTACTCTTACAGAGCAAGAGAGGTCAGGCCCCTTAGGGACTGTAGATTCGGGTGGAGAATTCTCTCATCTGCCTGGGATAAGAGATCCAGGGATAAGGGCAGGTGATACAGTGGAGGTTGAAAGAATTGTAATAGGTTGGCATATCAATGTTGTCTGGGCCACCCTGGTGCAACCAGAAGAGCTTTCACCCTGTTTGGGTCGTGTGTATTATTCCGAATACAGCAGTAATGGTATGCGTGGGAAACCATACAGAAAGTCCCTGCTCCAATCTGTTAGAAATTCTTTGTCTCTACTAGATCTGGAGCAGAAGTGATGACTCTTGATGCTCTCCTTGGTGGCAAACATCTACTGAGGGAGTTCACCATCTGAAGAAAGGTGCCGAGTCCCTGAGTCCTTCAATAATCATTTATGTTGGTCTTGGATCAATCTGCTTGAGAATTCTCCACTGCTGGTAGCTGCAGAGCTATTCGGCGTATTCAATGGGGAATGCACTGCACCCAAAACTTTACCGCTTCCTGACACAACATGGGGGAACGAGCTCCACCTGGTTTGTTTACATCATGCCTTGCGGCGGCGTTGTCAGTTAGTATCTGTACTGTGTTCACCAAGAGGGAGGGCAGGAAGGACTGCAATGCCCAATGTCACTCTGAGTTCCAGAATATTGAGGGATAGTCTGGATCCCTGGTCACTGTACAGACCCGGAGTTGAATGCGGACTCCGCAGCCATGGCTGGAGAGTTCCACAGTGACTGCAGCTGTTGGAACTGAAGGACTGAATGAAATTCCTGCTTTTCACTGTCTCCTCCCATCACAAAAGATTCTTTAACAGCTCTGGTGGGATATCCCATTGGTCTTGAAGCTGTCCACATTTGGAGTGTGTGCATTCAAAGTAGCCAGTGTTGCAGAGGTCTCCTATGAAGTTTCCCATGAAGGATGACATGTGGAAGAAGCTATGAGTGCAACTGCTGGCAAAGTAGACTGTGCAGGGAAGATTTCCCTAGCAGGGTCAAGCAAACCCTTATGTATGAACGTTGTTTCAGAGTCTGCAGGTCTTGCATGTACGGAGGAATCACTCCTCTAGTAGGGAGGTGCTTCCTACAGTCAAGTTCAATAGCACACCTATAAATATCAGCCACCAGATACCGAAACACATTACATTTTATAAACACCCTAAGTGCAGATGATAAACCAATGGGGAAGAATTCTGCATTTTAGATGCTGATTCTGTAGGTGGAATCTCAGATATTTTTTGGGTGACTGCCTGATGCCTATGTCAACGTAAGGATCTTTGAGGTCAAGAGTTCCATACCAGTCGCCTTGGGATATGTGGGGAATTATGCTCCACCAGGAAAGTGTCCCAAACTTGAAGGTTCTGAGTCCCCTTAGTTTAGGGCTGGGCAGAGACTGTCTCCTTTTTTGGGAGTCAGGAAGTAACTTGAATAGAAGCCCCTTCCCTTCAGTTCTTGAGGGACTTCCTCTCTGGAGCCCTTTGCCAAGAATTAGTTGATTTCTCCCTGTAGAGTTGCAGTGTGAGAAGCATCCCTGAGGAGGGGTAAGACAGAGAATAGGGAGGTAAGCCACAATCTACTCCATTATACAGCAATCTGATGTGATTCGCATCAAGTTTGATAGACTGCACAATACGGTCTCCAGAGGGAGAGATGGAGGAGGCAGTAGACAAAGGATAGGATATGCAGAACACTAGAACCTGACTCTTGACTTTGATATTAAACCTGCAGCCTCCAGGCTGATGGAGCAGGCTGGTTTACAGAGCTCGGAGAGTTCATTCTTGTCTTTGCTGTTTGGCAGAATGGGAGGTCTGCTGGCACTTTCAGTACTGTGCATAAGCATGAATGGATGCTGACAAGCCAGGTCTGTGGTATCTGTTGCACATCATGGCTTTCCACCTAAAATGGCAGTGAAGTGTATGAGTCCAAGAGAGCTTGCAGTCACTCTGGTGGCTTTGAGTTTCACCTGTCTTTTCACTGAAAAGACTTTTGCCATCAAGGGGAAGATTTTCATCTGTCCATGAGATTCTGCGATGAGGCCTGATGGGCAAAGCTATGAGTACCTGCAAACAGTGATTCTGGTGGCCATTGTACTAGGACAAGACTCTGATACACCATATGCCACATGTAGGGCGTGATGTGCAGGGATTCTAGAAATCTATTTGCCATGCGAAAACGGGGGGCGGGGGGGGACCACAGAATTTGCATTTGTACAGAGTATCAGAGGGGTAGCCGTGTTAGTCTGGTTCTGTAGAAGCAGCAAAGAATCCTGTGGCACCTTATAGACTAACAGACGTTTTGCAGCATGAGCTTTCGTGGGTGAATACCCACTTCTTCAGATGCAACATCTGAAGAAGTGGGTATTCACCCACGAAAGCTCATGCTGCAAAACGTCTGTTAGTCTATAAGGTGCCACAGGATTCTTTGCTGCTTCATTTGTACAGAGAATCTTTCATTTTTACATCTTGTGAAAAAAAAATATATAGTAAAACCCCGTTTATCTGAGCCTCAATTATCTTGCTCTCAGTATTAACTGAACCACCAGCTGTCTGGTGCAGACAGCAGCGGAGCTCTGTCAGCTCCAAGTAGCTGGTGGTTCGGGTTAATACAGAAAGCCAGATAAATGAGGCTCAGATAAATGAGGTTCTATATATCAATAAAACATTGCGTTAAACTGATGCCTATATATATTGTGGCTAGGGAAACTAAAGTTCAGTGTTTCATTTTAACCGTGGAGAAACATGGATTTTTATTTTTTTTAATCAGAGAATTTTGGTTTTTTTTATCACGGAGAATTAGGATCCCTGGTGATGTTCTATGATTTTTATTCAGCAGCCAGATCCTTTGCTGAAGGATAGAAGTTATGGTTTCCCAGAAGTCATACTGGTAGCGTGTCATCACTGCATGGTAACTAATGATGTGCACATCCAAAGATCCGGGAAATATGTCTTCCTGTCAAGTGCATCTTTCCTGTCTCTAAGGGCTGAATGGGTGGATTCAGCATCTCTTGACTCTTCCAGGGCCGCAGCAACAACCAATGAGTTAAACCAGTGATTGGATGCTGAACAAAACATATGAAGTATTGTGATGGGACTGGGAAGATCCTCTCCCCTTGTTGTGAAACTGTTGGAGAAGAAGACTGTGTCAGGCAGATTTTCTTGGCTGGGTCAATCAAATCCCTGTGTAGGGGTAGTGATATCCTATCATTGGTTTCCCTTGCAGAACATCAAAGAGAAGGATGGATGCTTCAGTTGGTATGGCACCAGAGTCCACTTGTAGCGTATAAGCTATTCTGGCCAGCAGCTCCTGGAACTGATGAAACTTGCTCAGAGGGGACACCTCTAAGGGAGCAGTATTGTCATCTGGTGATACCCCGTCCCTGGGGACACCCCCCATTTGTACGTTGTCATCATCATAAAGGAGTCCTCTGTCATTGTCTCCACTGCTATCTGCAGGTGCTGTGGAGGGTTGACTCTTTGGTGGAGAAGTCTGTAGTTAGGCACCAACTCTGTGGGTGCTCCGGGGCTGGAGCACCTGCAGTAAAAATATAGTGGGTGCTCAGCACCCACCGGCAGCCCCACGGATCAGCTCCTCCCCATCCCAGCCAGCGCCTCCAACCTGCCGCAGATCAGCTGTTTAGCAGGATGTGTTGGGGGAGGAGGAGTGAGGGAATGAGTGAGGGTGGTGTGCGCTCAGGGGAGGGGGCGGAATGAGGCAGAGTTGGGGCGGGAAGAGGTGGGGTGGGGGTATGGGCTTGGGGGAAGAGGTGGAGTGGGGGCAGGGCCTGGGACATAGCGGGGGGTCGAGTACCCCCGGTAACTCATAAAGAGGGCACCTAGGAGTCTGTATGAGAGCTGGAAGGGAAGGATGGGGAGCCAGTGACAACACTAGTGCTGGAATTGGCACCAGTGACACGATAGCTGCAGCAGGGACCGTGACTGAAAGGGCAGTGCTGAAGGATTCGAGGACCCTGGCAAAGGTGCCAGAAGGAGAACCCAAGGAACCTGTAGCAGAGTTGGAGGCCAGGGCCATGGCAGCCTTGTTGGTTCAGGCTGAGCAATGTCTATTACTATTATTATTTGTATTACCACCCTCAGCGCTGCTTCTAACATGGGACATAACAATTCTAAGGGGCGATGGAATGAATGCATCAAGTCTGAGAGGACCAGTCATGGAATATCCCTTAGGTAGAAGGATGAAAGGAGCTGGCTCAGTCTCCTCCCAGTGGGGACTGAAAGGAGCTGTTCAGTGGCATGCAGGAGGTGCTGGGAGAGAGGGGGAGGAGCGAGGGCAGGAAGAGGGGGGGAGGGGTGGAATGAGGTGGGGCGGGAAGAGGCGGGGTGGAGGCAGAATGGAGGCAGGAAGAGGCAGGGCAGGGGTGGAGTCTTGGAGGAAAAGGTGGAGTGGGGGTGGGGTCTGGGGTTGAGCAGTGGTCAAGCACCCCCTGGGATCTAGGGAAGTTAGTGTCTCTGCTGGGGATGCTAGGATCCTATATGGCAGTGGATTGTCCAGTATAGGCGATATTGAGGTTGGGTGGGGAATATGAATCAGCAAAATGTGGAGACCCTATGGTGCTGAGGAAGACTAAGAAGCCGAGACCTCCTCTCGACACATTGCCGAGGAATCATCATGTGACTGGCACCGTTTCCTTTTCTCCTGGGAGCCCTCCGAGGAGTCAGAGTTCTGTTTCCCTCTCCTCAGCGTCTTAGCTGATGTTGAGCTTTGACAGGAGTCAAAGCAGAGGATGTAGCGGACAAAGAGATGTCCTCAGCAACAGGTGATGAGACCTCCAACAGCGGGAATGAGGACTCAGAAACGCCATTCGTGGTGCCCAAAGTGGTAGGTGTGGGTGCAGAATGGGTGCAGTCCTGACTGAATCTCTGACTTTGGAGCCATGGTGATGGAACCTTTCTCAAAAGGGGGTACCAAGGGGGTTGAGGCGTCACCCATTCCATTGACGAGGGCTTCAGTGCCAGGGTGGCTTATTGCCAATTGTATTGTTAGCCTGAACCCCTGATGCCAAGGCCTGTACAACAAGACTCTCAGTGATCAAGTATGCCTGTAGCCCCAAATGGTTGGTTTTGATGCGGTCGGAGCGAGAATGCCCAACAGGTGGCGCGCTGTGATGAGGTGTGAGCCTTTCCTGGACACATCCAACTCTCACATTGGATTCTGGATAGACATTTACACAGGTGAGGTTTCTCAAAGACTTTCTTTGCTGCGCTGCTGGCCATCAATGAGACTGTTGCAACCCCAAGGCAGTACCAAGGCCACATTATGTTTTCTCTCTTTTTGATGATCTAAGCTAAACGATTGTGTTTCTCAGTTGTGGGAGGGGCTATGTGCATCTGCAAAGAAGATCCAACACAAGGAGGTTCCTTGTACTTATCGCTGTGGAGGAGAAGTACCTTGGGCAGTTGGGGGCTGCACGCTCCTAAATACACTGGGACCCCGAAGTCACTAGGGGGCGTTCATACAGCTGCAAAGGCCACAGCTTTGGTAGATGTTCTGTGAGCACCATGCCAGAGGGCACCAAATCCACAAATGACAACGCACACAGGTACCCAAAGAAGAATAAACAGTTGCGCGTGAAAAAACAGTGTGTAGAAATGCCTGTTTTGTCCATGGAACTGCATATTTTGCAAATGACATTTGACTTACTTGAACTTCCACACGCACATTTTTTGCGCACAACTTCGGGCAGGCAGTTTGGAAAATTTGGCCCTGAAAGTTTCTGAATATTAAGGAACAGTCTTAAATATGTCATGTGATTTTAAATTAAATAATACATAATCATAATAAATACTCAGCTTTTATATAGTACTTTGCATTAGTTGATCTCAAAGTAATTTACAAAAGAGTTAAGTATCTTTATCCCTATTTTACAGATGAAGAAACTGAGTCAGGCTTTTCTTGTTTGATTGTATTTAAAAGGTTTGTGCATGTTTGTTATGTTGGATACAGTAAAATTGTTAAAAGGGCTCTGTCAGGTTAAAAACCACATTTAAAAAATTATCTTAGCTATGTTATTACTAAAGCCATGGGTTATGAAAACTGAAGATTTAAAAAAAAATCCAATTTCCATTTCTCTACTGATGGTGTTTGTTTAGCTGCATTTTTCTCTGACTAGACAATGAAAGTAGATTGGTCAGTTTCCTTCTTTTATAACTGGTATTTAATCCATTTCACGATCTGACTCTCCTGAACTATCACAAGGATGCAGTGTTTGAGCCGAGCTGCCAAGGAATATTTATTTGTTTATTTTTGAAAAGATCCATTGGATAATATAAACAAAATTGAAGAAGCATTTCTCAGATGTTTTGTAAATTTGGGCTGACAGTGTCCTTTTAAAACTTCTCTCTGCTAAAAATATTAAGGAGATGGCTTGAGCCAACACAATGTAGGGAATTCTCTCTCAGCTGACATTTTCCTTCTTAATCTGCTCTGCTGTGGCTGGTAACACAGGGTGTTCTGAGCACTGTGTCATTTTTTTCCCCCATAACCCTATAAGCTTCAACTCTAAGCCATAACAATGTGTGCGAAGGACAGAATTTCACCCTTACCTTCTATTTGATGTAGGTTTAAGACAGACCATAATAACTTTAAACCATAGGGTGAGGGTTGTTTTGTTTTTTTTAAATATACAAGAGTCTGATTCTACTCTCACATATGCTGGTGTAAATCAGGAGCAACTCCACTGAAGTCACTGGAGTTAAACTGGTGTCAAAGCAGCAAAAGTGATTTGAGATTGAGACCCCGGTACAAAATAAACGATTATATTTATGTACACATGTAGACCCTTTCATCCAAGCATCTCAGACTGCTTTATGAATTTTATGTAATTAGCCCACACAGCTCCCCTGTCAGGAAGAGAAGGGGTACTTTCCCCATTTTTCAGTTGTGTAAACTGAGGCACTTAAATTACTTGCTCAAAGACACAAAGCTCATAACAGAAGCTAGAAGTCCTGATACTCATAAGAACGACCATACTGGGTCAGACCAAAGGTCCAGCTACCCCAGTATCCTGTCTTGTGACAGTGGCCAATGCCAGATGTTTCAGAGCGAATGAAAAGAACAGGTAATCATCAAGTGATCCATCCCCTGCCCCCATACTCAGGCCCCTCCTCTCTATAATCGCTTACTGACATTCCCTCCTTATGCGTGCACAAAGAAAGCTGCATTGACATAACATTAAAGGGCCCTGAATAAACTGTCTACTCTTTAAAGAAGTCCCAGTAAACTGAGATCTGCCTAAAGGTATTTAAATCGCTGTCACCCCAGAGCCTCTTCCCTCACCAAATGCGACCTTCCTATGGTTTTGACTCCCACACTCTGAGGGCTTGTGGCTAAAATCAGCTATTCAGCACTCTAACATACAACTTGTGGATTTCCCCAAGTTGGCCGTTTGAATCTTTGACAATCTGTAGTGAGAGGGTAAATTTGGAATCAGTGGCAAGGCAGGTCTGAGGACTTGTGCTGAGACAGGTGTGCGCCAATTACACACACACACACATACACAAAAGAAAAAATACAAGAGAAGCAATAAATATGAAGGAATGGACAGCTGGCAGGACTGCCATTAGTCTGATGTTCACAGGTATTATTATAAATACCTCATTTGTTTAAGAAGTTGCCTACCTGTAAGGAGAATCTGGTTCAAAACATGTCTTGGTTACATCAGTTATCTCCGGGTTACAGCATTCCCCACCATCAAAGTTGTACCTCTCATAGTTACAATCCATGTCGCACACGCCATTCTGCTTCTTCTTGTGGAACAGGGCGTGACGCACGTGCCGGCAGTCCCCTCCATCATACCCAGTCAGCGTGTGGTTGCACTCGGGGTCACAGTTCTCGTCTCCGATCTTGCTGATGTCGCAGTTGGCCAGGATGAGGCGGCGGCGGAGGGACGAGTTCCTCACGTCCAGGACTTCCAGCTCCCAGGTGATGTTGTAGCAGCTGAAGGCCTCATTCAGCTGCTGGTGCTGGAACTCGATCTGCTGCCGGCTGACGGTGGGGTTCTGGTACACATCGTCATAGAGGTTCACCACTCGGTAGCGCACCACCTTGTTGTGGCGGAAGCGGGGGAGCTTGTTGTAGCTGGCGATCACCTCCACGTTGTCGCAGACTGTCTGCCCGCAAAGAGGAGGGTCCAGACTGGTATCCAACAAGTAGCCATGGTGATAGTTGAATTCGATCTGAGGACTGCTGCCATCCTTCATGGGAGACCAGGTGTTTTTCACATTCAGTAAACTCTCCTGAAGAACTAGCTGAGGTAGAGGGGTGTCTAGTTCATGAATCACCTGGCCCATGTCAAACAAGATCTCCTTCTGGGACCAGGCCGTCCTCCAGAGATTGAAGTGTTCTATGTAACCCCGATAGTTCTGATTCAGAGCATTTCCTCCAATCATGAGCACTTTACACTTCAAGGTCAGAAGGCTGAAGATGGTGCCCACCTGCTCCCCACTCGTGGCCACCTGGGCTCCGTTCACATAGAGTTTCATCAGGTGCCCATCGTATGTGGCAGCCAGATGCACCCACTGGTTGGGAAGATAGCTGCGATGAGTGGCAATGGTGGTGACTTTGCGAGCACGGTCCGTCTTCAGCGAGAAGAAATAGCGGGGGTCTCTATTCCCCTGGTCACTGACGGTGTTAATCCCCAGGACCCATCCTCGGTCACGGGAGGTGTAAGAACATTTGTCATATAATCCTATGGGCCCCCAAAAAAGAAATAGGAATAAATAAGGGTGACAACAGATTATTTCATGTATTTACTTTTCTTGACATTAAAAATATAGAGGTATTAAGAGGGTTGGGGTAGACCAGTGGTGTTAAACCATCTGGTGGCCAGGTGGCCATACAAGAGAACATAGCGTCAAAGGTCAAGGACTGTCAGAGGCATGCAGTGTGAATTGGACCAAAGACCAGAACTGTTTTGTAATTTCACCGCAGTGGAGAGCTGGTCTGTGTAGTCTCATTAACTTCATTTGAGCCATAAATTTGACCTCATTGGTTTAAACCAAGTAGAGTCTCATGAAACGTCCTTGATTGCTAATTTTCTCTCCCTCTCTGCCTCCTCTGCCCCCGGTCCGTTCTCTCCCTGAAACCAGGAGGAACATCCCCTGAATGCAAAGCTTAGCAGGAGAAATGAATATGAGAGTCAATCCTAATACAGCAGGAGAAATGCTAAATGGATGGGATTTCCATAGGAACCTAAGGGCTAAATGACCAAATCCTACTGAGATTGATTTGGGTGCCTGACTTCCACAGGCTCCTTTTAAAATCCCAGCCAATGAAAACAGGTGAGAGAAACATATACACACTTACATTGAATCTGATGAACAAGTTGTATTCCAGATCCCTCACACATCCAAAGATGTGTATCCATTTACTGCACCACAACAGAACCAATACTAATGATCTCTCTCATATACTACATATCCAGGCTTCTACTCACCTATATGCAAAGTGCTCTCTGGTTCACTGTGTGTCCAAACGGCCCACTTTAAATGTATAAATGGAAGGGAGGAAGGAATGAAAAGCGAAAGCATGTTCTAGAACAGAGGTGGGCAAACTACGGCCCGCAGGCCACATCCGGCCCATGGGACCATCCTGCCCAACCCGTGAGCTCCCGACCAGGGAGGCTAGCCCCCGGCCCCTCCCCTGCTGTACCCTGCAGCCGCTCCCGCAGACTGAGCTCGCCATGCCACCAGCGCTCAGGGCAGTGGGGCTGCGAGCTCCTGCCAGGCAGTGCGGCTGCGAGAGCTGCCAGCCTGTCCTGGTGCTCTAGACTGCGCAGCAGTGTGGCTGGCTCCGGCCGGGTGGCATGGCTGCCAGTCCTGGTGCTCTGAGCACCATGGTAAGGGGGTGGGAAGCGGAGGGGTTGGATAAGGGGCAGGGAGTTCCGGGGGGCAGTCAGGGGACAGGGAGCAGGGGGCGGTTGGATGGGGCAGAGGTTTTGGGGGGCGGTCAGGGGATGGGAAACAGGGAGGATTGGATAGGCGGTGGGGTCCTGGGGGGGGGCCGGCTAGGGGCGGGGGGTCCCGGGAGGGGGCGGTCAGGGGACAAGGAGCAGGGGGGGTTGGATGGGTTGAAGGTTCAGAGGGGGGTGGGAAGTAGGAGGTGGTGGATAGGCAGCGGGGGCCAGGCTGTTTAAGGAGGCACAGCCTTTCCTACCCAGCCCTCCATACAGTTTTGGAACCTTGCTCTCAGGCCAAAAAGTTTGCCCACCACAGCTCTAAAAGTCAGAGGACTGAAGCAGTCCCCCACCCAGGGTTGCAGGGAGCGGTGGGGGGAATAGAGGTATGGAGAAAATCACTTCCCAGGGTGGGAGAGAGAGCACTCTGGGGGTTAGAGATCTTAGTCACAATCATAGAGTCACAGAGTTTAAGGACAGACAGGACCACCAGATCGTCTAGTTTGACCTCCTGTATGTCACATGCCACCAACACCACCCAGCCACTCACACTAAACCCAACAAGGGAAATGAGACCAAAGTATTACAACCCACAGGAGATGCGACTATGATGTGCCACAGGCAGAGAATAGGAGGGACCGAGGTGCACCAGTGCCCCAAAGCTCTCACAATGGCAGGGAAATAACTCAGATAATCCTGGCAAGTGGCAGGCACCCACATGTTGAAGAGGAAGGTGTAAAAAAACAACCAAGCTCGCTGCCAATCTGACCTGGGAGAAAATTCCATTCCAACCCCACACGTGGCGATCAGTTAGACCTTGAGCATGTGAACAAAGACCAGGCAGTCAAGCACCTGCGAGAGCGTATGCTCAATGCCACCTCAGAAGCCTGGCCCACCCCATCTTAGGGAAAACCCTTCCCCAGTTTTGGATATAGGGACAGAGGGAGATAAAGGAATGCAGGTTTCCTCTTCTCAGCTCTTAACAGTAGACAGCTTGACTGAAAAGAGGTAAGGACTTCAGTACCAAATGGCATTCTAGCCCTAATGCATCAAACCAATCTCTTTCCCACCCTCTGCCACCAAAAGGCCTGACTGGAAATCATAAATCTTTGACAGCTCTATCTCCATGAAAAGACTAAATATCCCTCTACCTCACCTCTGCACCCTAACCCTCCCAGCAGCACCACCACCAAACGTTGTCTTTTGCTTCTGACTCTGAACAAGTTGCTCAACAGCCATCTGTTAACAATCACTCATTAACAGTGTGGTCTTGTCTAATATCAACAGAGCAAAGGTTACGGGAGCATTCACTGTATTTTTTCCCTCTCCCCACTTCTGGCACCCACCTTTTCGCTGCCCCCCCCCCCCCCAATCCTCTGATGGGAAAGGTTGAAAATTTTTAAACAGGCCTTTTTTTCTGCACACTGTTATTTTGCCAGGGGCTCTAAGCTCCCCCTTTTCCTGTTTCCTTTGGAAGAGAGATCCCAGGGTTAGGAAGGTAATGTGTTTATTCATCTGTAGGGCGCACTCGGTTCAAAACCTTTACAAGACCAGCTTCAAGCTTATACTGCCACTTCTGATCATGAGAGGGAGAGAGAGGGAGGGAGAGAGAAGGGAGAAGGAAAACAAGTCGGTTTAAAAATGACATTTTCCAGTCAGGCTAAGGTGAATGTTTACCCAGGAAATGAATACTATCACATTCAAAGCTGCCAATGATGTTGTGATGTCAGGGGTCCCAGCTTGCTTTATTTCTTTACTATATATATGTGTGTGTGTGTGTGTATGTGTGCACATGCATGTGTATATATACACACACACACATATTCATTTTCAGATGTGCCCTCTCTTCTGCACTTTCTTTTAATGTACTAAGTGAAATGTTACTTCCAATGCAAGTACCATGTAATGGTGTTGGGTAAGTAATACTGTAGTGAATGATGGGAACATTGGAAAGACAAGTTTCATCCACATAAGGAGAAGTTCTTGGGATTAGAAATCTAGAATGTATCCCCCATCCCCACTCCAGTATGGGATAGAGGGGGCCCTGAGGTGCATATTGGTATGGAAAGTTCCCCTCCCAGACCAGGGGATACATGGGGGTTAGAGAGGTGCAAGACACACCTTTCTGATAGTAAGATACAAACTTATATGGGCGTTTGCTAGAGGAATAGTTAAGAAGTTGCACATAACAATACAGTCTCCGTATCTGCCAAGGCTGAAAACTGGGGTACAAAAAACCATTCACACAGACACCTTAAAATGCTGTGGGATTTAGTGTAAATGTCTGTTTCTGTAGCCTTGGTTTTTATTTCTGAAAGAGAAAATTTTCACTAACTAAAGTGCAAGGATATCAAATCTTAGCAACTTTGGATCTCAGACGAGTGATGTCCCTCGAAATGAGGGAGATTTGAGAGGAAAGTTAGAATGGTCTCTTCTTGACCATAATGAGCCATCCTCCTCTTGCTCTTGGGCACTGCATGGGGCTAGCAACCGACCTCAGTGGAACAGATGGAGCTGCTGCAGGAATATTACAGAAACGTAGCAAACCTTCTCCTTCCTTTGTGCAATTAACTCTGATGTGATACAATGTGGCTCGAGTTTGGCTCAAACAGCTGCTATCGATTCAAGATTTATAACCAACAGAGGACACATAAGTAGTGACAATGGGGACACCAATGAACCAGCCTGTGTGAATGCTGCTGAGATGGAACAGTTTAATAATCTGATTCCTTATGTTCTCTGGTTTAGGGCCAAGGCCAATCAGTCAACCCAAATGACCATATCTCTCATGCAATATTCCTTTCGCAAGCATTTACCATCGCAGGTATCCAGCTACAGCTACAAGGGTAGAGTTCCTGTTCCATTCCAAGACAGACTAGCTTTATGGAAGTACCGAATATCTGTGTGTTGTTTATTTTTAAGGGAGAGGGAAACCAGGGGAAAGGAGAGGAAAACCCTACAATAGCTGTAACTAACAAAACTGTGCCATTCCTTCACAACATCCATCTGCTTGTATGTTACATCTGCATCCCCTACCTTCACCTGCTTGTATCTTCAGCTTATACGTCTTTTCAGGTAGGGGACTGTCTGTCTCTTTCTCTGTGTTTGTCCAATGCCCAACACAATGTGGCTCTAATCCCAATTGGGGTCTATGAGCTCTATCAAAATATAAATATGTATCACTCCCACTAATAACAACAAAGGAAAGGGCTCTGGAATAGGGAGATGTGAAATAATTGACAGACATGCGGAAAACTTCAAAATCTGAGGTTTTCACAGTTTATTTTGATTTTGTAAAATGAGTCCATCGGCGTGAGTTATTGCTTAGAAATAATTTAAAGCATTTTGAGCAAAAAGCGCCCCTTTGTATCGCCAAAATCAAGCCTGTTTTTGAGCAAAGTGACTGAAATTTAAATTTTATAAATGTGGTTCGGATGATCAACTTTCACATAATTTATACTCGTATTGTTACTATTATTCATTATTTGTATTGTGGTTGAGCCTAGGAGATCCAGACATGGGCCACAACCCCACTGTGCCAGGCACTATAGAAATACAGGCAAAGAGCCACTAAGGCCCCTTCCCATTGCTCTGGTACAGTAGATTTTCACCCACTTTTAAGCCCCTTCAAGAGCGTAAAGGGGCCTCAGAGTACAGGAAAATCAGGCCAATGATGCTGCAGATGATGCAGTGCAATACCAGAATTTGACAAACACGTCTTGAAAAGCAAAGTTTCTCAGCCATGAAATGGTGGGAGATAAAACCAACACCCTTCCTCCCCCCATGCAAAAAAGGTGCACAATTTTCACATTACAGTTCTACCTCACTTTGGCCTGCCTTGAATTGCTAGAAAGGGATGGACGGCACTTTAGTTGAGATGAACACTGCCAGCGTTGCCAACTCACAAGTCTCATGATATCTGTTGCTTTCTCAAAGCCCCAGCTCCTGGGGTCAGGGGATTAGGTCAGAATCTCAGCTTTCATTTATGAAGAAAAAAGTAAGTTTTAGCCCTTGTGCTTGCAGAGGAAAGCTTGAAAATGTAAACCCTAATGACTCAGAACCCAGCAAGCAAATACAAATAACCAGAAGTCTATTTTTTTGGTTAAATCTCATGATTTTTAAGCCAAACTCATGATGTTTGGAGTCTTGCCCATGTTTGCTACAGTATACTTCTGCTCACCATAACTGATCCCTGCCAGGAGGCCATGCACAAGGCCTATATATCACTTAAGTCCCACTTTGTTTTAAGGGACAGAAATGGTGCATTATCTTTGTGTGGGCCCTTTGCATAGGGGAGAATTTTGCACTGTGCATATAATATATGACATCGGTTCCTGAACTTTTGTAAGAAAGGTCACTGGGGGAACATTCTGCCTTGGATGGTTTAGACACAACAAATCCTGCATCTCGGCAGGGGGTTAGACTAGATGACCCTTGTGGTCCCTTCTAACCCTATGATTCTAAGAGTCATTGCTTTTACCAAGCACAAGATGCTGAGGCTGTAGCAGACGGTCAGCAGGAACGGCTACCGAGAGGCTGGGACACACAGCTAGAAGCTCTGTGTGCCAAAGTTATAGGTAGCCTTCTTAGTGGGCAGTGTTCACCAGAAAGGGAGCGAAAGTAACCTGTGCGAACTGCTGCAATCCATTTTCAAATGATCAATAACAAACTTCAGGCCTCCTTCCATCACTTCAGCACTGTTTCTTGTATCTTGGTACCAACAGCTTCCTGGTAACCAACCCAGCCGGTGAACTAGCTAAGGTTTGAAATCTTTACTTCAAAGCAGGTTTCTCACTGTACTGAGCAACGGGGGATGGGAGCTTGGGGTGGCATTTTTGGGGCAGGGGGGTTGACTTTGAACCCACCAGGTGTGCTGTCGAGGCCACAGCAGCCTTGAAAAGAAGTGGGCGGGGAGGGAATAATACCTTGCACTTCTGGAAGTTGGCCATGCCTGCTTTGCTGGGAGAATACAACCAGAGGTGACAGGACTCCGTTATGAAAGGGGAATTTAGGTCCACAATCAAAGCTGCAGTCAGGGACCCAAGAAGAGGGAGCTGAAGGTTGGGGCTGGCTTTTTCCCCTAGCATGCTTTAATCGTTTAGTATCAAAGCCACAGAGGAATGCTTGACAGAGCAAATATTCTACAGGAACCTATCGAAAGCTTTTATCTGTCCAGAGGAAAATAATTAAAACAGACAGATTTGGGTTAAGTATCCCCATGCTCCATGCTATTGGCTAAGTCAGGGAAGATCCACTGGAGCAGCTTCTCGAGTTCTGCATTGGATATTTCATGATACAATGTTGAACCCAATATTCTTTTATGAAGGGGAGAAATAATCTCTCCCTTCCGTCCCAGCCTCCACACACTTTCCTCCAGAACAGTTAAATAATTCAAACTCCAATGTACTTAAGAAAACAACTCCATCTATACCATTTCCGATACTGCCAAGCCGCCTCTGGGGCACTCCCAGGGGCAAGCATTGGCTCAAGCAAAGCACCTAAGAATTGCCCAGGTGGCAGCTTCCTGCTCAGGCCAGGAACAAGTACTTATTTTTCTGCCTCACTGAATTCACCTCGGAGATTTGTCATTCACCTCACAAACAATGCTCTAGGATTTGATTTAGGTCCAGGATAGACAGACAGCTCTATCTTTATAGACGTTCATTTTTTTACACCAGCGGCCAGGTCTGCTGCTGGCATACGTGGTGACCTCAATGCAGCTATGTCAATTTAGACCAGCTGAGGATTTGGTCCTTGGTTCTCTGCGATATTGAGATCTTTACAGTATCTGCCAGCAGGCATGAGCTCTAGGTGAATTTTCCTTGTGCTGCTTTCTGTTTAGATCGCCCCATATGCGTGACATGATGCCTTGTCATATCAGAGTGGGGAGGCACGAACAGCATGTCTAAATATGAGAAATAGACATTTGCAGTGGCTGATCAGTTATGAACTTTATAAAAGTCCTGGCTTTGCGATAACGAAATCATTTGTGTTGTAACACAGTAGCTACTGGCCTGAACCTTGGAGCCCCAAGAATGTGAGTGATACATCACTGAGCCCCCTTGTGACAGCCCCGAATGATCTGGTGGGGTAGGGACAGAGAGAAGGTACTGCATTATGAAGAGTAAGAACTCAAAGCACACAGCAAGGTCTGACAGCACAGAGGAGCAGGGGCGGCTCTAGACATTTCGCCGCCCCCGGGCACGGTGGCATGCCGCGGGGGGCGCTCTGCCGGTCCCGCGGCTCCGGTGGACCTCCCGCAGGCGTGCCTGAGGAGGGTCCGCTGGTCCTGCGGCTTCGGTGGAGCTGTGGGACCAGCGGACCCTCCGTAGGCATGCCAGACCGGCAGAGTACCCCCCGCGGCATGCCGCTTCAAGCACGCGCTTGGCGTGCTGGGGCCTGGAGCCGCCCCTGCAGAGGAGTGTGCTTCAGTACGACACCAGTCAGCACTTTAACGGCATCATTTCTCTAATGGGTACCTCTTTTTTAAAGGGCTTCATTGTTTAGAGTATCAATATAAAGGAGTGCTGCCTGGGGGGGGGGTGGCTCCTTATCTAAATCTCCCTAAGCATTTCACAATTGCGGCAGGATCTGTGGAGAGCGGTGCTCAGTTAACAAATTGTAGCTTTTCACGATCCAGATTCCTCAAAGAGACAATGAAGCAATAAACACCAAACAGCTGCTGTGATAGTGACTTGATTTTTTTCTATGCTTACACAAAACCTAAATGATATAGGCCACATTTGGGCGGATTCTCACAGGACAGCAAAAGCCACATCCACGACACAACGTTTATCTCCACCTCCCAGCCCCCAACTGAATTTCAGATCCCTGCTCCAAAACACAGGGGAGCTGAAACATTTTTTTAAAAGTCTCAAGGATTTGTAACATGGGCAAATCAACTTATTTTACCCTAGTCTCATTGGAAATGGCTAAAAATGATAAAGGGTTAGAAAACCTGACTTATGAGGAAAGACAAAACCTGAGCATGTTTTTTTCTTGAGAAAACAAAACTGCGGGGAGGAGGAAGGGGCTGATAGTCTTCAAATATGTTAAGTATCAGAGGGGTAGCCGTGTTAGTCTGGTTCTGTAAAAGCAGCAAAGAATCCTGTGGCACCTTATAGACTAACAGACGTTTTGCAGCATGAGCTTTCGTGGGTGAATACTTGGAATATGTTAAGGGCTGTTATAAAGAGGATGGTGATCAACTGTTCTCCATCTCCAGGAAAGACTGGACCACAAGTAATCAGCTTAATCTGCAGTAAGGGAGATTTAGGTTAGATATTAGGAAAACCTTTCTAACTATAAGGGTAGGTAAGCGCTGGAATAGGTTATCTAGGGAGGTTCTGGAATCCTCTTCACTGGAGGTTTTCAAGATTAAACACCTGTCAGGGATGGTCTAGGTTTACTTGGTCCTGCCTCATTGCAGGTGGCTGGACTAAATGACCTCTTGAGGTCCCTACCAGCCCTACATTTCTATGATTCTATTATTCTAAATAATTTTGGCTAAAATTCTCAAAATGAATTCAGCCCCAGCAGAAAACACCCACCATGCAAAATTTCTGCCTAGAGGGTTAATGTTTGGCAAAGTTGTAAGGAACTGAAAAGAGTCTTATAAAGGGAAGTGTTGAGCAAACTTGAAAATGGGAGGTGCTACCTAAATATGAGGGTCGAGCCTCCTGTGGAGATGAAACAGTATGTGATCATGTAATTAAAGACTCTCATAATGCATATGCACATGGGGGCAGAGTTAAGATCACATAGGCAACCTTAATTCTGGAATTTCCTAAATTTTGCATGCTTGCCTTTGCAACCTTAATAATGTTTTAACACCTTTTTTTTTGCATATAATAAATATATAAGGCTAAATCCTGAGTTTTTTCCTCAAGTTTTCCTCAGGCAGGACTCCAATAGGAGCTTACCAGAGAAAGGTTGTCAGGATCTAGTCCACCAATAACAGATCTGTGTTTGATATTTATGAAAGGCTGCTGTTCTATAAATATAGAAAATGAGCTGAGGGACTCTCAAGACATTTGAGTTTGGCTCAATTCGAGTACAGCACCCACAGGTTTGGATGCTCATCCAAACTAGCTGAACTTCTAACTGGATCAGCAAAACCTGGCTAGGAATCAAGAGTGAAGAAGGTTTCCTATTGGACTTCCAGAACTTCCTGTTTCCAACAAACCAGTTTTGCTAGAAGAACAGATTTTCTCCTGGGGTTTCATCATTTCTGCTTGCAGCCATTGTTATAATCAGGGAGCAGAGAGTCCCACTGCAAAAATGAAACATTATATTCTATATCCAGCTCTTTCTAACCTCAAAATATTTCTTTTGAATTTCAAATTTGAGTGAATTATGGGCAAAGGACCTCAACAGTTCCTATTTTACCTCACATAGTCTCTAACAGAAATTCAGTAGTAACATTCCATTGACTTTAAGGGGATACATATCCAGGGTCACATACACAAAGATATACACACATACACAAGCAGGCAAGGAGCACACACAATAAGGAGAGGGATATACACAAGGATGTATCACACGCACACACTAACCAATTTACATATACACCCACGGAGGGACATATACACCCAGGCACACGCAAGGATTTAAAAAAATATTTGCATACGCACACATAAGAATCCACACACATGAACATCTCTGCTCCCACAGCTCTTATCTCCCTCTGTCTTAGACCGAAACATTGATTAACCTTCAAAGATCTATAGGAAAATAATGTAACTTTGTTCATGCTAACCCAGGGGCACCTCCTTCTCCATTCTGAGGGCTAATGCTAGGCAGCAAGCTCTGTACAGAAGCTGTATCGCAATTCTAGTGTAATCTAAATAATAAAGGCCTCGATAGTTCTGGGCTTATATTAGACAACATGGAAAGTTGGCCCATACATTGGGTCAAGAGAGGTCAGGGAACCTCAAAGTAGATCAGACTGCCAGAGAGTCCCCAAAGGAAACGTCCTGCTGGAGGGATTATGGAGTATATCTGTCACTGGACAAGTGCACGCAACGCCCATCAGCTGACCGGCAGTTCAAAAATGCGATTTCATTTCATAAACCCGAATCAGCTCCTGTGCCTGATGTGCTACGGAAGCAAATCAGCGGCAGCACTGGCCAAGCTAGTAGCTGAACAGGAAAAGTGCCAGACGTTCTGCCCTGAAAGAGCATTCTTGCTGGCCAAGACTGCAGAGCCACAAGGTGGGGGATGTATACAAGTGAGTCTGGCTGCGATGCAGTCAAAATACATGGTGGAGAGTGGGGGGGGGGGGGACAGAACTTGTTTTGCTCTTCAGAACTCCCTTTCAACTGACCTTTACAAGGGCTCCACGGGCAGCCCTGGAACCAGCAGCGCGGCGGCTGCTCCCAGCTGCAGAGGGGATGGCTTTTACACCCCTGCACAAAAGGAAGCCTGGGGGTGGGGGTGAAGAACAAAGAAGGAAACACTAGCAGCTCCTAAACTAAATGGGAGGATCAGGATGGGGGCAAGTGGGGACAGGGGGAGGGGACAACCTTGCAACCACTCCTTCTGGGACCTGACAAATGGCTAAAAAGTCTCCATTAAAAAAAAATATATATCTTCCATCAGTGCTAACCGGGACATCCAGCTGGGAGACTGTAAAAAAATCCCATCAGTGTTAACCTGGAATCTCATTGGTAATTTAGGGGCATTTCCATGTGAAATGGGCATGAGGATACGTAGGTCAGATTATGAACTGATGTAAATCTGTGTAGCTTCACTGAAGTCAATGGATTTACACCACCTGAAGTTCTGGCCCTCTGTGGGAAGCTACAATCCTAATCTAGAGCTAAATATTATTTTTCATCATTTTTTTTGCCTAGCTATAGATGCTAGAGAGGCAATATACAAACTTTAAACTAAACTTTTTATGTCTGATTCACACAGACGGACACAATAACCACTCTGCAGACAGCACGGGATTGATTGTGCCCATTTCCTGCTGCCACTCTTGAAAAGCCATCCTGCCCTTTTCTAATCAGGATTATTTCATGACTCAAATTCTCCCCTCTTCACACATGAGCGCCAAACCCATGCGCCAAACCACAGAGACACTCCTGCTTTCTAGGAAACATCCTTCAGAGAAAAAATGCCTCTTTCAAGTGATCTAACTGCTATAGTATCTGTTCTTCATAGGATGTAGTTTCCATATATTAACTGGAAGAATGTAGTTTATAAACCAGATTTTCAGTTTGGTATTAATCCAGTCTGATATTTTTGGGTGTCATTTTCCTCCTGCAAATAACTGACCCGGTAATTTTGCACACGTTATGAACTTTGAGCACAATTAAGTAATTTGCCGACTTGATTTGCAAACTTAAATGTTTAACTTCCAACAGTTATGCCTGCAATTTATTATAAATGCAAAATGTGTGCACAGATATTTGCAGAGGGCAAAAATACACTTGCAAAAGTGATGGCTACTGCTGAAAATCTGACCTTTAATTCTTAGCGGGCAAGATGGGGAAGTGATGGCCAAACCTCCAGAAAGTCAGAATGCTAGTTTGGTTGTGCACAAGCCTCTCCAACGTAGCTGGCCCTCATGACTTTCCAAGATTGGGACAAAAATGTTTTGAGTACAAGCTTCCTTGGAAGATTTCTGGCAGTTCTTGTGTTTGATTGGGCAGCGGGAAATATAATTTGTCCAAACCTTCTTACGCTATTTTAACCCTTCAATTTCTGGTTGCATCTTTGGGCAACGATTCTTATTTGGCCAAAACCATCCTCAGCTGGTGACCTATCTCAGGACTTTAATTAGCATCATTAACTCTTTGCTCCATTCTTTGTGCCTGCAGCTCAGCTGAAGTCACTGCAACAGGTCATTTCAGCCTTCAGAGTACAGATCACAGTGACTGTTGTTGTGCCCTGAGACTGAGGTGGACCACCCAGAAAGAAGCTGACCACCAAAAGGGTTATCACCCGGGTTTTTTTTTAAAACCCTTTTGCATTTCCTTCTGTATTCTCAGAGGATGTCTGATGAACTAGCCTAATAGCCCCCAAAGCACTAATGCGGCAGCCTTTGAGATGAGACCTCTGATTCACTCCTTGAAGGATACACTCTTGGGGTGAAATCCTGGGCTCCCTGAAGTCAACAGGACCAGCATTTTACTGCTGTTCTTTCACCTGTCTGGGGGCAAGGGTCCTGGGGTCTATGCTCCTACGGCAAAAGCATTAAGCACAGTCTGATGCTGATCAGCCCATGAAGCTTCACAGATTAAAGCGCCAGAGCCATAATGGGATACTGATCCTGCTCTGCTATTTGGGAGGATTTGCTAAGCACCGGGGTGGGCAGAACTAATTACTATTGCCGTCTAAAGCAGAGCTCAGACAGTGAAGCTTTGGTAGAAGTTGGTAAGGGAGGAAAATTCAAAGGTCCTAAGCTTGTAAAAGAGTTTTCTTAAAGACCCTATTATTACTTGAACCTTAGATCTGGTTCCCATCTGTGCCTGACTGGCTTGAGTGAGGCTCCATCTGACACTCTGTCACGCAGCTGTGTGGGGTCAGGAAAGCCCTGAGTCCCTAACATCACCCGCCCTCCCCCACGCACAGAGGGCCCTATTTTTTTTCCATTCTTAACCTTTTACCCACCAGAGAGCTAAATCTGTGTCTTACTTGGGGAACAAGTGAAAATGAATTTGACAGCCCCGGTATAGGCTAGTCCTTAGCAGTTATTGGTAGGGCCCTACCAAATTCTCGGCCGTGAAAAATGAGTCACGGACCATGAAATCTGGTCTCCCTCCATGAAATCTGGTCTTTTGTGTGCTTTTACCCTATGCTATAGAGATTTCACAGGGGAGACCAGCGTTTCTCAAATTAAGGGTCCTGACCCAAAAGAGGGTTGTGGGAGGAAGTTGCAAGGTTATTGTAGCGGGGTCGTCGTCCTGCCACCCTTACTTCTGCATTGCCTTCAGAGCTGGGTGGCTGGAGAGCAATGGCTGCTGGCCAGCTGCCCAGCTCTGAAGGCAGCGCCCTGCCAGCAGCAGCACAGAAGTAAGGATAGCAATGCCATACCATGCCACCCTTCTGCACTGCTGCCTTCAGAGTGGGGTCAGGACCCCTCCAGTTACAACGCCGTGAAATTTCAGATTTAAATATCCGAAATCATGAAATTTATGATTTTTTAAATCCTATGACCCGTGAAATTGACGAAAATGGACTGTGAATTTGGTATGGCCCTAGTAATTGTCACCACCCCTAAAGCAGCCCACATAGTCTGGACATTGCAGGCAGTGCCTGAGCAAGAGTAGGGAGTGTTACAAGTCACCAGCGTGGTGCACTGCCAAGGCTGTGTGAGGATCCCGTGAATGGAACATTAAGAACAGAGGATGGAAAGAGAACCAGTTTGGAGTGAGGTTTTTCAGCAGAGTTGTCTGTTGCAGATCATGAATGAGGCAAACTGCAGGACATGCTACAGGTCAATATTCAGATATATATCATCAGCAGAGAGTCTGAATGGGTGAAAATGGTATGGTGTGCATTTACATTCAGTTACACCTTTTCATCTTTCTCTCTTTGAAATCCGGACTTTTGCTCTGATCCTGAATTTACCCCTGCCTCATTATTCACAATTATGGGATTCTGAAGCCTAACCTGGGAGGCAGTGACCATGAGATGGTTGAGTTCAGGATCCTGACACAAGGAAGAAAGGAGGGCAGCAGAATACGGACCCTGGACTTCAGAAAAGCAGACTTTGACTCCCTTGGGGAACTGATCGGCAGGATCCCCTGGGAGAATAACATGAGGGAGAAAGGAGTCCAGGAGAGCTGGCTGTATTTTAAAGAATCCTTCTTGAGGTTGCAGGAACAAACCAGCCAGATGTGTAGGAAGAATAGTAAATATGGCAGGTGACCAGCGTGGCTTAACAGTGAAATCCTTGCTGATCTTAAACACAAAAAAGAAGCTTACAAGAAGTGGAAGATTGGACAAATGACCAGGGAGGAGTATAAAAATATTGCTCAGGCATGTAGGAGTGAAATCAGGAAGGCCAAATCACACTTGGAGTTGCAGCTAGCAAGGGATGTTAACAGTAACAAGAAGGGTTTCTACAGGTATGTTAGCAACAAGAAGAGGGTCAGGGAAAGTGTGGGCCCCTTACTGAATGTGGGAGGCAACCTAGTGACAGAGGATGTGGAAAAAGCTAATGTACTCAATGCTTTTGTTTGCCTCTGTCTTCACAAACAAGGTCAGCTCCCAGACCGCTGCACTGGGCAGCACAGCATGGGGAGGAGATGACCAGCCCTCTGTGGAGAAAGAAGTACTTCAAGACTATTTAGAAAAGCCGGACGAGCACAAGACCATGGGGCCGGATGCACTGCATACGAGGGTGCTAAAGGAGTTGGCGGATGTGATTGCAGAGCCGTTGGCCATTATCTTTGAAAACTCATGGCTATCGGGACAAGTCCTGGATGACTGGAAAAAGGCTAATGTAGTGCCCATCTTTAAAAAAGGGAAAAAGGAGGATCTGGGAAATTACAGGCCAGTCAGCCTCACCTCAGTCCCTGGAAAAATAATGGAGCAGATCCTCAAGGAATCAATTTTGAAGCACTTAGAGGAGAGGAAAGTGATCAGGAACAGTCAGCATGGATTCACCAAGGGCAAGTCATGCCTGACTTACCTAATTGCCATCTATGATGAGATAACTGGCTCTGTGGATGAGGAGAAAGCAGTGGACGTGTTATTCCTTGACTCTAGCTAAGCTTCTGATATGGTCTCCCACAGTATTCTTGCCAGCAAGTTAAAGAATTATGGGCTGGATGAATGGACTATAAGGTAGATAGAAAGCTGGCTAGATCATCGGGCTCAATGGCTCGTGATCAATGGCTCCATGTCTAGTTGGCAGTTGGTATCAAGCACAGTGCCCCAAGGATCAGTCCTGGGGCTGGTTTTGTTCAATATCTTCATTAATGATCTGGAGGATGGTGTGGACTGCACCCTCAGCAAGTTTGCTGATGACACTAAACTAGAAGGAGTGGCAGATACTCTGGAGGATAGGGATAGGATACAGAGGGACCTAGACAAATGAGAGGATTGGGCCAAAAGAAATCTGATGAGGTTCAACAACGACAAGTGCAGAGTCCTGCACTTAGGATGGAAGAATCCCATGCACTGCTACAGACTAGGGACCAAGTGGCTAGGCAGCAGTTCTGCAGAAAAGGACCTAGGGACTACAGTGGACAAGAAGCTGGATATGAGTCAACAGTGTGCCCGTGTTGCCAAGAAGGTTAATGGCATTTTGGTCTGTATAAGTAGGGGCATTTTCAGCAGATCAAGGGATGTAATCATTCCCCTCTATTCAGCATTGGTGAGGCCTCATCTGGAGTACTGTGTCCAGTTTTGGGCCCCACACTACAAGAAGGATGTGGAAAAATTGGAAAGAGTCGAGCGGAGGGCAACAAAAATGATTAGGGGGTGGAGCACATGACTTATGAGGAGAGGCTGAGGGAACTGGGATTATTTAGTCTGCAGAAGAGAAGAATGAGGGGGGATTTGATAGCTGCTTTCAACTACCTGAAAGGGGGTTCCAAAGAGGATGGATCTAGACTGTTCTCAGTGGTACCTGATGACAGAACAAGGAGTAATGGTCTCAAGTTACAGTGGGGGAGGTTTAGGGTGGATATTAGGAAAAAACTTGTTTACCAGGAGGGTGGTGAAGCACTGGAATGGGTTACCTGGAGGGGTGGGGGTGGAATCTCCTTCCTTAGAGGTTTTTAAGGTCAGGCTTGACAAAGCCCTGGCTGAGATGATTTATTTGGGGATTGGTCCTGCTTTGAGCAGGGGGGTTGACTAGATGACCTCCTGAGGTCCCTTCCAACCTTGATATTCTATGATCTCTTCCTCTAAGTACAATCAGCTCTGTCCACAGCCCCATCTTAAACCCAGTGACTCCTAATCTCTAGCCACACACTGATGTATCATCCCTTTCCTCTACTCACTATCTCCTTTCATTCTGCCACTACATCTTCCTGACCCAAGCCAAAGCCAGTTTTGACACCCCAGGAGGCCAGCTTCCCTTTACTGGTAATCTGCCACATTCATGGAGGGGGTCTCACTTGATCTGGCAGTTTCAGCTGGACCTGCTGCTGTATCCAAACTTTGTACAGTCCCAAGGGGCTTTCCTGTGTCACTGGTGAGACGGAATGACTTGTGTATCTCTGAGACTAGAGGGCAACTCTTGAGCTTGGATTTGCTGAGCTATGTTAGCAAAATTACAAAGGGGTCCTGCTGAGGGTTGAACGTTCCTTGGATTGAATCAGGGATAATATTTGCCCAAATTGATCATATTGGTTGAATCTGGGGCTTGGTTTGAGGCCAGTTCTCATTTTCTTTCTCACTGATACTTTGACCATCCCTCGCAGAGCTGTTTGTGTCAGGAAAACTTAGATGCAGGGTCTCTAAATGCTACCCGATTTCATCTCACCAAAGATGCTCTCATGGTGTCTTCTCATTTCAAATATTCACTGGCAGAATATTTAGCAAGGCAGTATGGTCCTATGCTTAACGCCTGGGACTGGGATTTAGGACACCAGGATTCCTGGCTCTGCTGCTAACCTGCTTTTTGTCATGGGGTGAGTCTATTCACCTCTCTGTGCCTGTATTTCCCTCCCACCATTTGTCTGCCTTGTGTATGTAGATTGGAAGCTCCTTGGAGGGCAAGGACTATTTTTTTTTTTACTTGCAAGTTGAGTCCTTTGGGCCCTACTGTAATACAAATAAAAAGTTTGCAAATAATCAATTTTCCCTGAAAGCGCATCACCCCTCCTCTCCAAACACTGCAAAATAAATATAGCAAAAGATTGGTCTTCCCTATATCCAATGCTTGAAAGCTTAGCACATATGGAAAAACAGTCATATGCACATGTATATCACAGGCCGTCAAAGGCACCTCTTATTAAAAAAAAAAAAAAAGTACCAAACTCCACAGGGGTACCCCGACATTACAGAATCAGTAGTACCAAATGTAATGTTTTAGAGCATTACTGAGGAATACCTGCATGCACATGAGTGGAAACATTAACAGGCACATGTCCTACACATGCAGACCAGGAGCTGAGCCACCAGCAAGTGTGGCTGGATGGTCTCCTAAACTCAATGCTGTGAATGGTCTGTAAATATTGTGATGTGCTACTAAAGGCAGCATTATTAAATTAAAAAAAATAAAGAAAAGAAGGTTGGAAACCGTTCCTTCCTGCTGTGTCCCTTTGTATATCTAGAAATGGAAAAAATCTGCTGTTATGGAGAGGGGTCGACTATAAAAAGCATCTATTACTGAAAGTTACAAGGTTGGGAATACTGAAGTCAAACAAGTCAAGTAACTGGTCTGATGCTGTTCCACTGCGCAGGACACATATTACCTTGCAAGGTCAGGTCCCATGAGTACCTGCAACTTCCATCCTGTATAAGGTAAGCTAAGGGTGCTCAGTATGTCATGGAACTGGGCTTACAGTAAGGATATTTATTTTATATTCTAGTCTATTAGTAAATACCACTTTGCATTTCCATAGTGTTTTTCATGAGAGGATCCCAAAGCCTTTACAAAGAGAGATTAATATATCTTCATTTCGCAGGTGAAGAGACCAAGCACAGGACCAAGTTACGTGGAGATTTATATTGTATGCAACCACACCCTGGCCAAGGGGATTCTGCAGGCTATAAATGAGAGCAGAGATTAAGTGGCAAGGCCAAGGCCACAGAGCAAATCAGTGGCAAATTCAGAAATAGAATCCAAAAGTCCTAACTCCCAATCCTTGGCTCTAGCCACTAAACCACAGCTTTGATTATTAAAGAAAGATGCTATTTCAACTAGACAATTTGTGGCACAAATATATTTTTGCAGTGATAGTTGTAAGACAATAGAGTTCTTTTACCTCAGAAACACTCAGATACTGTAATAATGGTGAGGAATACATAGACAGATGGGTAGATTAGATAGAGGCTTTGGCATAAAAGATGCAGAGAGATTTCAAAACACTTAGCGCTGCAATATTCCGCCAACCAAGAGAGAGATCAAGAGATGCAAATTTCATACCAAGAAGTCTGCATAATGCTGAATGCAAAGGAGGATTGCTTGAGTCATTCACTTCATCCCCATTGTTGAAAGGGTGCAAGCAATTCAAGTGACCGCTTGCTCTGCAGTCATATAGCAGTAGGGTGGCTAGTAAACTGGATAAGCTCAATAATGCCAGGAACACACACACACGCATGCACGCGCCCCCACCCACCATGTACATTTCAAACAAGGAGTGGTAAAAACTCTTAAGCACCAATCAGAGAGATGTCCCTCCAGGCCTATGGGGCACAACCATCATGGGGTGAAAGATGAACAGAACTTTGGAGAGCTCAAGGCTATTCAAGAGATGTTTTTTACTTATAGAGACCAGGTAGGTGAGGGAATCTCTTTTATTGGACTACACCTTCTGTTGGTGACAGAGACAAGCTTTCCAGCGTACACAGAGCTCCAATAAAATATTTTACCCTCCCGCAACTTGTCTCTGCAATATCCAGGGACCAACACGGCTACAACACCACCGCATACATGGTATCTGCTTGTCAGGCAAAAGGCAAAGAGACTGAAACTCTGCCTATCAGGAAGGAAGGAAATAATGGGGAATCAAGGATCCCAGATAGTCAGGGAAGAACCCAGAATATGATGGTGATGAGAGGGCAGAGGGATTGATCAAGAAAGTTACACACTTACATCATCCAGCGGACCTGAAAATTGGACAGTGTATTTTGAATAAATATTTATTTTACAGTGAAAAAAATAGCTTGGAAGAGACAAAGGCCATAATGGGATTTGGAGTACAACAAAAACCACCTCTTCCCCTCGCCAATTATTCTGACATTGAGGGTTTTGTGATTTTCCCCTTCTAGTCAATCTTGACTATAGACTTTGTGTCTATAGGGTCAGGGTCAGTCAGATGGAGCAGTAGTTTACTCGGCGAGAAGTTCTATTATGATCACCCTGAATAAAGGTGGCAGAATCGGAGATTCTGGGAATGGTCTCAAGCTTCTCTCTTGTTTTCTTTTCATCCTGTGGGCTAACCCTCCTTTTTTCCCCACGGCTTTTACACTCTTCACAGATTTTCCTCCCAATGGGCCATTGTAATAATGCCTTCTTTTATGTATGGCTTTGTGGAGCTTGAAATGTATATCAAACACATGCATTAAATGAAACCCACGGAGTTTACAGGATCCTTCACTTGTGTCAAACAATTTAGAAGAATAAACAAGCTTTCTTTCCTTTATGACTGGAGTTTAAATGCTCTATTGATCCGAGAAAAATCAAAGGGGCTTTGGGAAGAGTGTGTGTGTGTGTGTGTGTGTGTGTGTGTGTGTGTGTGTGTGTGTGTGTGTGTGTAAAAGAGAAAGCGAAGAATAGAAGGAGGTTAGAGGTGAGCAGGAATTAATAGAAGAAGAGCCAGGGATTTTTTTTTCCCCTACAGAAAGCTAGGATAAAAATAGAGAAAAAATTCACATTTCATTTACACCAATGTAAGGGAATTACTACAGATTTACACCGGCGTCAGTTCAGAATCAGGCTGAGACATTTATTTTTAGATGTCACACTTCTAAAAACCAAATACTGGTGCAGTCTTCATTCATTGTCCCAAACAAAGCAGTATCAAATCCGTAGCATGCGGGGTCATGGCTGTAAAATACTGCAGTATTTTTTAAATATGTAGACTAGTAGGGTTGGTATTTCCAAGCTAGTATTTAGTAGAAAAGATGGAAATGAAAGACATACAATCCTGCATGGAGCATTGCCTCAGGACTATTTGGGATATAACGAGCAATTTAAGGAAGAAAAGACATTATTCATATTATTGATTTGTATTACAGTGGTGCCTAGAGGCCGTACCAAAGAACAGAACCTATTGTGCCGGGCTTTGTACAAATACATAACAGAGGCTGCCACAAAGAATTTACAATCTCAATAGACAAGAAAAGACAAAGGGGCAGGAGAAAGAAAATAATATCCCCATTTCACAGATTCCCTTATACTAAGTGACTCCCTTATACATAAAGCTCTCCCAGGGCCCTTGTCCCTGCAGATCTCCCTCTCTCAGGCCTACACGGCAAAAGCTGTGCACAAGCGAGCTTGAATCCAGCTAGAGTGGAGGATAACAGCAATGAAGACAGCACAGCTTGGGCTTCAGAGCAGAAGTAACAGCCTAGCACAGACCCTGGGCGTGTATTTGACTCACAAGCCTGCTCAAAATCCTGCGTTGTGCTCTCTTCACTGCTCTCATTACCCGCACTAGCTGGATTCAAGCTAGCTCAGGTACGCTAGCCCCAGCACAACTTTTGCTATGTAGATGTTCTCTAACTGAGCCAGAGACTTGCCTTATGTAGTGTAGTCCTGTCACAAGCTCTGGGTACAAATCCTGTATGGGACTTGAGGGAACCAGCTCACCCTGTGACAAACCTCAGCATTTAGGAGCCTTAATTTACCACCCTTCATATACGCAAAACCCTCCCTCCATTCCACACACCCCCACCCCCACCGTGACCACTGTTCCACCTTTATTTTCAATTACTGTATTTATTAGCGAAGCCACAACAGACTCTTTGTAAACTGCTCTCCTGAATATGGTGGTCTGACCACTTGAGTAGCCAGCAGAACCCATACGTCAGGACCTTTAAATACTCCCTGGGTTCTGGAACGGAAGCCTTCTCAAAATTTGCCAACTTCCCTCCCTTCACCAGTTCTACCTTGCCTCCACCGGGGGAGGAGAGAGACAGAGGGGAAAATATTTTAAAAAACCCCATGGCTTCCCTCCCAAACAAGTATGAGGTTTTGCAACTCCACCCCCCTCCCCCAATGTTGCGGTCTTCTCCCCTCACCCCTCCCTATTTCTGCTATCAAAATGAACTAAATCACAAACGCACTGAAGTGTTTCTAAAATGACAAGCCACTAGTGACTAATACGAAATGAGGAAGTTATCCTAATCTCAGTGCCAGGTACCCACTGCACAAAACAGCCACCAAAATTGGCACCAGTTATTTGAACCCTTCAGCAAAGTGGCCAAAAATACAGTGAACTATGGAGTCAGACCAATTTATCCTCTCACCCCACAGGTGGCTGATTCAGGTCACGGTTTAGCAGCATTGGCAGAGCATCTTGGTGGAAGACTATTCCCACTGCTTGCCAGGCTGCACCTACTATGCAGATAAACAGAAAAAAAATCACTGTAGATTGTTGCCTTACCCAGCCCTTTCTGTTCTTTTCCTTATACCAGGCCCATCACCTTGGTATCAGTGCACCTTCCAGCAATGCAGTAAGCAATGGGACTAGAATGTGTCACATATGGCTCTGTCTTTCTATGGTAATCAAATCAAATAGATATTTAATTAAAAAAAAACGCAGTGACAAATCCATGCAAGCGAAAAACCGCAGACTGTTGAAGAACAAAAGATGTGGCATTATCTGCCCATTTTGGTACTACATTACCTGCCTATCTGCTTTGTATGGGGGGGATATCAAACGTAGCATCTGTGCAGAAGTAGTCACTCAGTTGAAAGTGCACCTGCTAAAAAAACAGCTGGCTGGAAAAGCACCAACATCATACCCCACCCATTGAGTCCAATGAAAGTGTATTCATCTGCTAGCAGATTAAAAAGTATAGGAGGAAATCACACTAGTATGAAACTGTGTGTCAATGTGCTCTGATGCTGCTGTTTGAACACTGGAGCGCTACTTCGTATCTAGGGTGACTAGATGTCCCGATTTTATAGGGACAGTCCCTATAATTGTTGTTTTTTTTAAATATGGGCTCCTATTAGCCCCCACCCCCTGTCCCGATTTTTCACACTTGCTGTCTGGTCGCCCTATTCGTATCCCTTGTGTACCTTCAGATTAACCCATTTGTTGAAACCCTGCTGGAGGCATTTCTCAAATGGCTTACTGCACACTGAGCGTGTGACTTTAAAAGAGCTCCACTGTGTGCTGATTTTGGCATTTCTTTCCCCTTGGATTCTGCTGCAGTTGTGTGTTCACCAAAGAGGGAAGCTGGGAAAACACAGGCACTCCCTTACATATGAAGGTCTATTAACTTGGGATCATGCTCTCTGTTGGCAGCCAGAGGGATAGAGATGGAGAGAGAGAGAGAGTGTGTGAGTGAAAGGGGAAAAAAAAAAAGAAAACAAAACACAAATAACTTTTACTCTTCGGAGCAGGCACGCCTTTTTACTCCAGCTCCCACGTCTGATCATTCACACAATCCTCTCAGCTCCTACCTATTAAAGAGTCAACGTCACACTGCTAATAAAACACAGGCCATCCAACTCTTGAGCTTTCTACCAACACCACACACAGGCAGGAACAAGCCACGAAGAGCCCATTTCTTAGCAATTCTCAGAGTGGAAACGTAGACTGGACTATCTTGGGAGTCCAACAAAAGCAGGGTCAACTGTACATTGCAGTCTATGTATTACACGGATTTTAGGTTATCCAACTGGATCAACGGTCACCCTGGTTTAACCTGCTTAAATTAACTCCTTGGTTTATGCACTAGAGATGCATCCCGATGTAGAAAGGGCTGCATTAGAGATTATTGCTGTCTTTGAAAGCAATCATAAAGCGCTGTTTGAACGTGTGTGTACGAATGTGTTTGTGATGCAGACGTGGGGGTGTGTCTCTGCAACCGCTGTGCGACCTGACTGTATGGTGTTTTGTGAGGTCACCTGTGCTGCATGTGTGTCTGCTGTACGGACTGGCGTAGCGAAGGCATATTCCATGCTCCGAGTCTGCCTCTGGGCAATCGAGGCTGGAGTTTTGCACAGCACATATTAGTGGGTCAAACTGCAATTTTCTCCACAGCTTTGCTTCGCAAAATGCCAGAACCGATATCAATGAATCCAAGCAGGGCAGAAATAACCCCACTGGCAACCAGTGGGAAAATCGGCAGACTCTGGTACCGAGGGCCGCCTACCATCAGAGATGGGGGGCGGGGTGGCCCGGAGTGATGACTAACAAGTAGAGTTGCTCTATAAAATTAGGCATTTATAAAAATAAACTGAATACAGCATCAAAGGGCAACACAAGGAAATTTGGCTTCTTAGCAGCACAGGAGCTCCCTTTAGCCTGAAATAGAGCAGCTCCTTCTCTCTCAGGGCTCACTTGGAGAAGCCGATGGCAACCTGGATTCTACCTGAGATCTAGAGTGAATGAATTCAGTGCACATCCATTCTGCCCTATGGGCCGGCAAATGGAGCAATGATTATTCTAAAATCCGGGGCTGAACCGGTGGGGTGTGGGGGAAGGGAGGGACAGAAGCATTGGTGAGGGAGGGCAGAGGAAGTGATAGGAAGGATACTAAAGAAAATGAGAAGTTTCGTTTCACAGAGGTAATATTGTGTCATTATTTACCACTGACTCCCTCCCCTCCCCGCAACGTATCACTGGTAAAGACAACGATAGACTCTAGGGGCCAAGACTGCCGCTTACACCAGCAGTGAATTTGGCCCCATCTCCACTCCCATTTTAGTGTCTAGACAGACTACTGACTTCCGTGGGGTCACACCAATGGGACTCGCAGGGCAGAATCAGATTCCTAAATCTGTCACATCCAAAACAAGTGAAAACGAGAAAGCCAAGTTTCTGGGCACCCTTGAGTCTAATCTCTCCCTACCCTTGCAGCAGGTCTGGGAGACCGTTAGTGTGTGGAGGATACTCCAAGTGAGTTCCTCCTTGGATCTATTCCAGGTGTTTACACACACAGCCAACCCTGGCTCCTCTTCAACTGGGGGAGGTGGAGTTTACCAAAAAAAAAAAAAAATCAAATCAGCGTTCTCTGGAGTAAAGCTACAAGCTTTATGGTTCTAAACTGGGGCATTTCTTTTCTAGCGGCATGTTACTTCCGTGCATAAAATGGGTCAGGTGTTTTATACAAGCAATAACTTAAACTCCCCTATTCAATTAAAATCTTTTATTTTACCACTAACCACCTTTGGGCATGTGTGTATCTAGATTCCTCATCATGTGGATTACACATTCTTGTAAAACAGTGCTTTCGGTGTTTGATTAAATAAGTGTATATATTTGCTTCGTATTTTCATTGACAATATCTGTGTAAACCTACACGCTGTCTTTCCCCACTTGAAAGGGAAGCAATTTCAGACCTACTGTTGTAAATCAAGATTAGGAATAAGGGAGGAGGGGGAATAATAAATAATGGGGAATGGTGATAATCTAATCTCTTCCTTGCCTGAGATCACTCATCTCTCCTTCCTAGTTGGACTTCAGCTTTTTTCCTTACCATAAGCAGAAGAAAATACAATCTACTCTCAATACACTGACAAACGCACCGCATTCGCCTCCTTAAAAGTGCACACAGCAGCTGGGCACAGGGGAAAATTAAAGCAATTTGCTGCCGAGTCTGCTTTGTTTTTGTTTTTTTTCCTGAGAAGGAAGAGACTTTCTTGAATGACAACAATCCCATAGGTCAAGTATAGTGCAATCAAGAGAAAGGAAATAAAAGCATGGAATGTGGCAGGGAGGCAGGAGGAAAGCAGCCCTAAAGGCTGATCAGTGACTATATCAAGAAGAAGAAAAGCATCCACTGGTCTCTTGTAGGAAATGACTCTAGTTAAAGGGGAAGGGAAAACCCTCCCTGTCTCTTTAAGGCATCCTACGACATGGAAAAATTGTACTTTCAGGGAATCTCCTTGCCAAAAGAACTGTAAAATATGTCATCCTCTCTGCCCCTCCACCATCCCGCGTCTCCTCCCCTGTTTGGTTTGGTTTTGTTTAAAGGGCATTTCCATTTTCTATAGCTTTCTTCAGAGCAAAGATGAATGTTTGAGCGATTATGAGGGTTTGTAAACCTTTTACTTTGTCAAAAGTATCCAGTTTTATGGCAGCTTCACCACACGTTAGCACTAAAGCAGAGGGAGGGAGCGGGAAAGAAAAAGAACACACATTGCTGATGGGCTCATAACTTTTAAATAAGAAAAGTGCAATACTCCTCATTATTGTCCTGATCCGACAGCTTAGCTCAGTAACTGGTCTCTTAGTACTAAACAATTTCACAGGGCAATTTGACCTTACAATCATGTGTGTTACACTTGTGATTTCAAAGGGGAGAAAAAAAAATACTAAAAACATCCTCTAGATGCTGTACCAATCAAGTATTAGCTGAGTGTTGAGGGGTTGGGAACTTTATGAACTAAATGTGACTACTGAGGCTTCACAATAGCCAAAAGTTCCTTTACAGTTCTTTGGAACCACATGCTAACCTACTGTCTAAAAAGGTAACAGCTGAAATAAACTGAAAAGCTAATAAAACCCGAAGAAATCAAATAGGATCCTCACACGTGCATTCCCACACAAACAAATTACGTATGCATGAATTTTTTACACACACACACACACACACACACACTTCCTACAGTTCTATTTTTCCTTATCAAATTAAATTAGAAACGTATAGAATGTGCTCGCCTTCCCATTTGTACATTAATTTAAAAATAAAGAGACTATTTGGAATAATGCCATCACCTCTGGCAAAAGTTTACTTAACTTTCATACACACACACACACACACATATATATATATATATATACACACACACACACTTTCAGATAGTTTGCTGAGTTTCTAGTTCATCAAATGTAGAGATATCTCTAATAAACACACAAACGTGTATACATACATCAATACATGTATATGTATACGGAGACACACACAGACACACATATATATATATATACACATATTTAAATATACATTCACACATTGTACACACATGTGCGTGCCGACACTTGGCTGTTCTGCAGATGTGTGAAACATAAAAGGGATGCTACAGGCACAGGGTGCTACGTACCTGCAATGACAGCTGGTGATCTCTGTCCTCCTTCAGCTCTCAGCCACACTTGCAAAGTGAAGGCATCTCTGGGCAGCTCAATATCTGCTTTCAGCCGCAGCTGATCACCTTGTCCACTGAAATAGAGTGCCCTGCTTGGGGTAAGGGAATCCTCTTCGCCCTTTACCTCCCGCTGTTGCCTCCTGCGGGGGACAGGCAGAGGCTCCAGACTAGCAGTGGAACGCCTGCCTTGGGCTAACCTGGTGGCACAGGTGCCCAGGGCGGTGTAGTGGATCTGGCGGGTGTGCCTGGTGTCCCTTTTTGCCCTGCGGGAGCGCTCGTCCATCCCACATTCGGGTCCACTGGCTACGGCTGTACAAAGAAGCGCAAGAGGCAGCAGCAAACTCCAGAGCTGCATTTCCAATCTCCCCCCCCCCTTCTCCCCTGCAAATCCTCCCGATCTGCCAGCTTTGGGCTCCTCCTTGCCTTGACTTTCTTCTCCTGTTCACCCTTCTTGGGTATTTGCTCTTTTTATAACCCTTCTCAGTTGCTTTTTCTTTTCTTTTTTTCTTCCTTTCTTTCTTTCCTGCTTATAGATTTTTTCCCTTTTAAAATAAAATAAAACAAAAACTCCTCTTGGGTTAAAATGTTTTTCTCTGTTCTTCCTACTCCATCTGTCTTCTTCTTCTTCTTCTCTGTTCCTCCACAGCTGGAATTCCTCTCTCTCTTCTTTTCTCTGCTGGATTTTCTTCCCTTTATTTTTTTCTTCTTAAAAAAAAAAAAAAGCTTTCTCCAAGACACAGACCCACTGATTTCCCTCCCCCCCCCCCGAAAGATGCTCTAATCTATTTATTTTTTTGGCTCCTTTAGAACGTAAGCCACAACCCCCTCCTTCCCCCCCAACCTCTTCCCCCCTCCCTTCTTCTCCACAAAATGAAAGAAAAGAGAAAAAGCCCCTCAGAAGATGAGTAAACAAGAATATGCTAATCTACTCTGGGGTGCTCCACCTTCCCAATTGAATGATTCCCATTAAAACTGCAGGGATCATGACTAATCAATCAGCTTGAAGGGGCAGATAGCTCCAGAGTCTGAAACACTTTTGCTGATTTCTTCACTCCCCCCTTTCCTTCCCTTCTGTTCTTTTCCTTCCCCTCTTTCCTCTTTTATTTATTTTTTTAAAGAGGGCAATTAATGTGAAGGTACCAATGTGATAAAAATCCTGCCCCCCTTTCTGCAATCTCCCCAGCTTTCCTCCTCAGTCCAGTCCAAAACACACATTCCTATTTTTTCCAGGGCCGCCCAGAGGATTCCAGGGGCCCGGGGTCTTCGGCGGTGGGGGGCCCTTCCGTTCCGGGACCCGCCGCCGAATTACCGCCGACGCGGGACCCGCCGCCGACGTGCAGCCCGGTCTTCCGCGGTAATTCGGCGGCTGGGGGCTCCCCGCCGCGGGTCTTCGGGGCACTTCGGCGGCGGGTCCCGGAACGGAAGGGCCCCCCGCCGCCGAATTACCGCTGAAGACCGGGCTGCACGTCGGCGGCGGGTCCCGCTTCGGCAGTAATTTGCCAGTGGGGGGGTCCGTCCGCCCCGGAGGGGAAGGACCCCCCGCAGGCGAAGACCGGGAGCGAAGAAGCTCCTGCGCCCTCTTGCCCCGCCCCTCTGGGAAGCCCTGACCCTATCCACCCCCCCCGAACACCCACAATCCAAACCCCCCCATTCCCTGCCCCCTCCCCCAACCTCTGCCCTGACTGTCCCCAGGGCTCCCTGCCCTTTAGCCAACCCCCCCGGCCCCAGCCTCTTACCCCCGGCTCCCTCCTCACGCGCAGCCTCAGCGCCTCGCCGAAACAGCCGCGTCGTGCCTCCGGCGGCGCCTGAGCTCCGCCCCGCTCAGAGCCGCGTGGTGAGGGGGCGGGGCTGTGAGCTCCGGGCCCAGGAGCTCAGCCCGGACCTCCCAGCCCCGCCCCCTCACTACGCGGCTCTGAGCGGGGCGGGGCTCAGTGAGGTATCCCAACTCTCCAGCCAGGTCACTCAACTTCAGTCCCCTTCCAGGGTAAGGAAGTCCAACTAACAGCTGGCCCTCTCCCAGGGTCTTCAGCCCATCTTTAAATTCCAGTCCTTTGCTTGGGCTCCAAAACAAAACTTGTCCCTTTCTCAGGGCTTTGGCCACTTTGCCAGTCGGGGCACCCAGGCCCACCCACTACTCTGGGTCCCAACCCAGGGACCTTACAAATAACAGCCACATGCTGCTTCCTTTAATAGCTGCTATTGCACCATTCCCTGGCATGCTTCCCATTCTGTTCCATCACCATTATTCATTAGCTTAGGATTATGGTCCTTGGGTTCCCTGCATCTGTTCCCCATTTGCACAGGGTCTGCCTAGGCCTTCCTGCCTGGACAACCCCTCTGGTCCCAGCCAGAAACTCACCTGCTCAGGACCTGCAGATCCTTTTAACTGAGCCAGCTGTGATCTGATTGGCTGCTTCCCTGCAGCCTTTCTAGGCAGGCCTGGAAGACCCACCTTCACTCCTGGGGCAGAGTGTGGTAAGACGACCAGGTGGTACCTCCGTGGCAGGGAGCTTTCACTCCAATGATCCGGTGTGTATTTCCTGCAGATAAAGTAAGGTTGGAGACAGAAAGATTCTGAAACCAAAGATGAAGGATAAGGTTAGTAATGTGCATATGCAACTGAAGGATCAAGGGTGTTGCCGGCCCAAAAGGCCTGAGGCAGCAAACAGTGGTTCGTTGCCCGGTGTGCGTCGCACTAATTATCACACCAGGGTGGAGAATGCAGAAAAAGTTTATTTGAGCTCAAGTAAGGTGCCAGGGAGATATTACAAACCTCAAATCCTGCACACAGATACAAGCTGTGTGTCTCTTTTTATACATGATTTCAACAAGGCATCCTCATTACCCCCCACTAGTCTCCTCCCCCCTTCTATATAGTACATACAGTGAATAGTTAACAATTAAATCATCCTTGACAGCAAACAATTCATCTCGTAACTTTTCAAGGCTGTTACCTTGGTTTACTTCTGGATTTATTACCTTGTCTCCCCTCTTTCTAAACTAAACACAAGTAGTAAAAAGGGGCCCTATCTTCTGGTGTCTTACACTGATAAGAAGCTGTTACACATTCCATTCTCAATACTAGCCTGGGAGTTCAATCAGAGTTTAACATAAAGGGACTCTTAGACCAGCATAAAATAACTTTGGTCCAATTCAGGCCTAGTACAGAAAGACTTCATTAACACTGTGGTTTTCTACCCTCCTGAATTATCTAGGGATATGCCTAATGGCACCAACAAGGGGAACAATCAAGAATAACTGGAATTCATCTTAAATTAAGGAGGTTATGATTTAGTGGACCCAGTGGAAATTTGGTGAGATGGTTCTTACAACTGGAATGTCAATGCAGATGGATAAAATCTGTAAATAAGAGAGAGGCAGGGAAGAAGAAGAGGTACTATCTATTTGTCAGAAGTATTTCCAAATCTAGGGAGCAAGGTGGTGGTGGAGAAATTACTGGGTGGAGTGCTCTGTGAAGGCTCAGTGTTTATTTTAGTTGCTAGCTTATCGGTCCCTAGTAATAACCACCACACTTCCATTATTTACAAGGTATAAGGTCAGGAGAGGTACAGAGCTGCACCAAGCCAGCGTGCAGTGGGAACACACCCACTGATACACCCCTTCAATGGGGTACAGAGTTCCCCCCCAGATACACGGGGCTTGCTCCAGAGGATGGGCAGAGGGGTGGTGGGCTCATGGCTCTTCCTGCCATCTTTGGGACTACGGGCACCCCCTGGAAGCAGGCAGTAAGACCAGTTCCTGCCTCTCCAATCCCAGGGTCTGCAACTGTGAAAAGCCAAGATGGGCTTTATATGCACCCTCTCCCCCCCAATACCAAGTACCTGCGCAAGGACCAGTCACAATGGGCATGTCTATACTGAAGCTGGGAGTTATAAATTCCTAGCTCCAGTAGGCATATGCATGCTAGCTCTGCTCGAGCTAGCATGCTACAAATAGCTGTGTCTCTGGGATGGCGTGGGCGGCAGCTCATGCTATCTGCCCGAGGACAACCCCATCTGACCCCTTAGTATGTACTGCCTCACCAAGGCAAGACTGGTGGAAACAGAACCAATCTTCCCCCAAGGGCAAATTCTTCTGGATTTTGTGCAGGGTTGGGGGAGTGTACACACACACACACACACACGAGAACAGGGCTACACTGATCAAGGGATCTGACTATCGGATCTGCTCAGGTCCATCTCCTGGTGGTCCTGGAACTAGTCAGAATGAAAGAACCTTTATAGCTTCACATGTGTGGATCACAAGTCTAAAGACACAGCGCTACCCCTCGGATAAGTGCAAAAAGTTAATCTACCATATATTTCACTAAGGACAAAAAAAATACTACTATTTCTTAGACTTCAGTATATAATTGGCCAAATATTTCACTGGAAGCCTTGCAAGAGAAGATTTTTTTTAAAAATTCTATTTCTTTCACTATCCGTTTGTTTACAGGATTCAGTCATTCTCATCAAGCCAAACCTGGCATGACTGACTCTGATCCCATGTTCAACAAAATTGCTGTTATGTTTATATATCCAGGGGGACTTTTCAGAAGGGGCAGGAAAAACACCTCCAGTACATTAATTCCAAAGGACTCAACAATTAATGAACTAAACTTATTCCACGTGCCAGAGGCCCAATCCTGGTTGATGAAACCTGAGCTAATGAATTAAAAGCCCAGAAACTACTTTGGCTGTATAAGCCTGCTTTTCATTTCAGCTAAACCTTTCAATAATAATCCGGCAGGATTTTTTTTCCACAATGCTTACACTTTCTGAGATATGTAACTCCTCTTGGACACAAGCTCCTTTGTTATTTTATTTCTTGGAAATATTTAGCTATGTCCCAATAACTTACTTGTTAAAAGTATATTTGCTTTTCCTGTCCTGAAGGTTGTAGTTGAGTTTTCCCCTCTGTGAAAAGGCCCTGGCTTTTTACTGCATTTTTACTGCCAGGAGAAAACAAGGCTAAGGGGAATGTTTGCCATATGTTGACCTAACGCTTATGTCATGGAGGGGGGTGGAGGGGTTGCCCCTCTGACATCATGACAGGAGTGTCTGTATTTTACAGCTAGAGATGGGTAAATTGATCACAAGAAAATAAGAATTATTCTGAACTCTCATCAGAAACTCCGAAGGAACCAAAACACCAGGTTTATTACAGAAGTTCAAAAAAGGTCAATTAACGTTCTAAAAAAACATATTTAGAGGCCGGGAGGGGGGAGCGGACATATACAAGAATAGCCCCCTATAGCATGGAAAGGAGAAGATTCTACTGCGGGGCTTCTCCATAAAAATGGAATTAACCTGGGAAGAGCTTAGATATTATGGTGATGGGTGCTATAGAAAACTTGCGGGGAGGGGGTTCCTCTTTCTCTAATTTATTCACAAACCTGGACCTTGAGTTGGATTCACTACTTTTAGTGGTCTCTTTCACTGTTCGTATATGTATTTTCGACAGCTGTGATGTTAGTTGTGAAAATATTTGCAAACCCCAAACATGTCGTGAATTTTAGCCTAAATGATTAAACTTCTGAAAATCTGTACTGGAATTCAGTGATTTCTTATTTGCTATTCTCCTGTCTGAAAAGTTCCAGTAACTTAGTTCAGGAGCAAGACACAATATCAATGAGATTTAGGTGACCGACCACACAAAACAAAAAGTGAATGACTAGTCAAAGTGAACAGCTCATAAACCACTCATAGTCTCAAAATTATTCACTCTTGGGATTGGTAAAGGGTGTGTTTTACTTCACTACAATAAAAGGTGTGGTTTTACATCAGCAACATAAATCATACTGATCAGTATTGTCTGTTTCCTTGGACCCCCCAGTTGGTCTGTCTGTATCCATCCATCGTCTCTTCTCTTATACTTAGATTGTAAACTCTTTGGGGTAGGGACTGTCTTTTTGTTTTGTGTTTTACAGTGCCTAGCATGTAGCCCAAGACTGGGGCTCTTACATGCGACAATAATGTAAATAATAATAATTAATAATAATTAATAAAGTCCTAGTGGAGACAAGGCACTGTAGTTTTTACATCCATGTAGCTGGCTGAGTATAGAGTTAATCTGAACTAGCTACATCAAGGTAAAACCTAACCTCTGCCTTCTCTCTACTAGGATTTTACTTTGAGATGACTTTTTTTTTTTAAACATTGAGATAGCTTTTTCTTTTTTGCAGTGAAGACAAAGCCAACTAGGAATTCAGAATACATTCACAGCTAATTGAACTGGTTTGCAAGTGATGCCAAACCCTCTCCCCAAAATCTAAGCCTTCATTACATTTTTTTTTGGTCTGATGAATACTTTTGGACCACTTTTAATGGAATTTTCATTTCCAGGCACCTCTAACTTTTTTCGACTCAGCTTTTCAAGCTCCTCTTCAGGTCTGTATCCCTATGTTTCAACGGCGGAGAGGAGGGCTGGGGCCAACAATGGCCAAAGGAGAATCAAAACAAACCAAAGGCTACAAGTTGAATCCGAGAAGGTCTTGGAAGCAGCTGATGGGGAAAGGGAGGGCAAAATGGGGAGAAACAGAGATGTGGATGATTAAAAAAAAAGGGGGCAGTTCATTTGCAAAATCCAGGTCCAGAGGCAGCATGTTTGAGTTGTAGGGCACCGGATAGAGAATCAGGAGATGAGGGCTCTATTCCTGCTCTCCTGACCTGCTGGGTGACTTTGGGCAAGTCACTTCACCTCTCTGTGCCTCTATTTGTCCTCTTACCCTTTCTCTTCCTTATCTATTTAGATTTTAATATCGTCAGGACAGGTACTATCCCTTGCTTCAGTGGTTCTCAAACTTTTGTACTGGTGACCCCTTTCACATAGCAAGCCTCTGAGTGCAACCACCCCTTATACATTAGTCACTTTTTTATATATATTTAACACAATTATAAATGCTGGAGGCAAAGCGGGGTTTGCGGTGGAGGCTGACAGCTCATGACCCCCCATGTAATAACCTTGCGACCCCCTGAGGGGTCCCAACGCCCAGTTTGAGAACCCCTGCCTTACTTTGTGTTTGTACAGCACCTAGCGCAATGGGACCCTGATCTCCATCTGGCCCTCTAGGTGCTACTGGAATAGCTATAATAATAATGAATAAATATCTTTCTTTGGATTTCAAATGCCAACCACCCTGACAAGTTTGAGATCAGGGAGAAGGGTTTACGCAGGGTCTCTCTCTCTCTCTAAAATGAAAGTCTTAAGCGAAGTATTAGAACCATGTTAAAAGTTCTAATACTTCACGTAAGACTTTTGTTTTAGAGAGAGAGGGAATGGAAGGGGAGCAGGAATGTATATTCTAAGGAATTCCTCTGACACAGAACGAGAAAGCAAAAGATAAAACCGCAGGCGAGGGAGCACAAGCTGACACGCTGCCCGTGCTGGCGGAGGTGGCAGGCAGGAAGATGTTAAAAGGGCTGTGTGACCGTTGTAGACTAAGAGGCTTTGGAAACACTGAAGAAACACCTTGCTTCATGATATTTTTCCCCCAACCTCTTTTTCCAGGCCTGCAGTAAGAAAACATTGCATCTAATAATATTTATCAGCCGACAAAGTTTACAAATAAACCAACAAGCGCTCCTGTTATGAACTGTTCCTATCGGCTTTCCATGGAGAAACGGTAGTTATTGTTGGCAAACCTTAGGTTTAAGCCCCTTGTGTCAGGGAGTCTATGGAGGGAGGGCTATGGAGCAGTGTAAAAGTATAAGCCTTGGCAGGCTCGAAGTAGGCAATCGTTCACTTGAGACACACATACAGAGAGAGAGGTTTATTTCACACACTGCTGTTGGCTATTTCGACTATTTTTTCCCCAGACTGCCCCACTGTCAGCTCCATAAAGTAATCCATAACTATGTTGTACTTCAGAAATTGGACAGCGTGGTCCAGAGCAAAAAACCAGTTTTAAATTCCTTGGAAAAATGGGTTATAGATTCTATATTTAAATAAAGGTTAGAACAATAAAGCGGCCGGATTTTTCCACAGTGACTCTCACCTTCTCAGACAGCAAATGCTGAGTAACTCCTCATCTCTCCTCACCCTCTGTCCCCCACCCCGCTTCCCACACCTCAGCAAAAGGCCTCCGTGTTCTCTCTTGTTTACTGAACGTCTGGAGTGATGTCAAAGAAGCCACAAGGCCGCTCTTTTAGAGAGACCATTTCACTTGTCGTGGAGGAAAAAAACGGGGACAGACACGGCAACAGTCACCCAAAATGGTCAGCGTGGGCTGGATTACGGGGTCTGGCAGAAGTTCCACTGAATTTAGGCCAGCCGGGGGCTATGGAGTTGCTGGCAGCCAGAAGCAACACAGTGTGTGGTGCGTAGTGGTGGGTGGTGGGGGGGATACTGAAATTTTTAGGCAGCTGGAGTCACCGCAAGGGTTCCCAAATCTCTAGTTTCATTAGAGGCGTATGTGCTTTTTGAATAAAACTGGTCATTTGAAAATGTGGTCATGCCACTAGGTCTTTGCTTCTTTTTCCCTCCCAGTGTGATAGGTGTGATATAAATAACAAACCTGTTACATAGCTGTGCAAACCTGTCGAATAACCCAACTATGCACCATCCAAAAGACTGGAGCCCTGTCAATATGCTGAGTGAAACGAAGGAAACAGTGGCTGTATAACCTACTGAGAGGGTAAAACCGAGAGATACCAGTGATGACTGACAGGTGGCATGCCAGCATGCTCTCCTGACAGTGGCTGATTGGCAAAGTGATGGATCTTTGCCCATTTAGTGTTGTTTTTTTCTGAGGTACACTGAGATTGGACCAACTGGACACTGACCAATTAAAACTGTTCATGATCCAAACCTGTCTTTTTTCCCCACATGCATACAAATTCCATACACTTTGGAATAAGCAACATATATTACAATCAATTTCATGCTCCAAGTATGGTGACATCCTTGTTGGGATCTTCCAGCTTTAAGCCTTGCATGGAACTTAACAACTGTCCAGTGATTTGGCTTGTCAGATCACTGGCATCCAGTCACTTGCACGCATCAACCTCCTGACCTCCAAATGACAATCCACACCCCTCCCAAGGAACGACATTTTTGTTTTTGGTTTTGGTTTTTTGGCCTGACAAGGCAAAACTGTCTACTTACTGTTCTACATACAGCTGCAGCAGCTGGAAGCATCTGACATTGGACATATGGAATTTAATTTCCCAATATTTACATAGATTGAAACAATTCTGATTCCAGACTTCAGAAGGCCTATTCCACCAGACCTCAAGGCAAAAGCTTTTAGTTCAGTTCATTTTCCTCCTCTTCTCTTCTTTCGGCAAATGAGCTGGGAATTACAGTTTAAAGTCTGCACGGGCTTTACGATGTTGAAAGACTCTCCGGTCCTTGATCTAAAAGGCTTACTGCGTAAATGCTGCATTTCACTTCTGGGAAATCCAAAAGGACTTTTAAGAGCCCTAACCATTTAAAAAATCTCTCTTTCCAATGACCTTGACTAGATTTGAAACAGGCCATCTGAGAGTTCTGCACATGTCGGCTGTGTATAAAAAGTCTCTTTGTAAAAATAGAATAGTTAAAAAAAACATCGCTCATACAGAGGAGAATGAAGACAGGCATGTCTAATGCTGACTGTGGGCCATCATTGCTAGACTACTTGGTAGTGTAGATTTAAACCAGGCCACTCTTTGTCCTGAACCTAAATAAAGTGGGATATCATAAGACACCAAGTCAATGGAGCTGAAGTTATGCGCTCTGCAGCATGATCGCCCTAAATTTCCCAATCAGTGGCTATCCATGGAAAAGACACCTCTCATTATTAAGAAACACAGGGCTCAAGAGATGGTGTAGACCTTGAACTCCATTATTTACAAAGAATTCCCAATGATGACTGGAGTTCATACTAATACTGCAAAATCCCATTTGGTAGCAACAATTTCACAAAGAGGGAAAAGTCTGCAGGAATATGGGTTGAAAATCAATGATGTTCAGGAGCAGGGGCGGCTCTAGGCACCAGCAAAACAAGCTGGTGCCTAGGGCGGCAAAATGTAGGGGGCGTCCCCTGCCGCCGGGGAGGGCGGTAGGCTGGGCCGGCGGACCTGCCGCAGTCATGACTGCGGAGGGGGCGCTCGTCCCGCGGCTCGGCTGGACCTCCCGCAGACATGACTGCGGCAGGTCCACCGGAGCCCGGGACAAGCGGACCTGCCGCAGGCATGACTGCGGCAGGTCCCCTCTTCCCGCGGCTCCGGTTGAGCTCCCGCAGGCATGACTGCGGCAGGTCAACCGGAGCCGCGGGACCACGGCACCCGCCGCAGTCATGCCTGCGGCAGGTCCGCTCGTCCTGGGCTCCGGTTGACCTGCCGCAGTCATGCCTGCGGGAGCTCAACCGGAGCCGCGGGAAGAGGGGACCCGCCGCAGGACCGGGGAAGGGCGGCGCAGCGCGCTGCTTGGGGCAGCCTACTTTCTAGAGCCGCCCCTGTTCAGGAGAGCTTAATATTATAAAGTTTTCTGCAAAAGACTCATTGACTGAAGATGGGGGCACGTGCTTGTCTTTGTTATGTCTACGGAGGCCGCTCCTCACAGTTCTTTTATAAAACCATTCCATTAGATCCTCAGCTGGTGTAAATTAGCATGGCACTACTGCCCCTAAAGAGACTACACTAATTTATGCCAGCTGAGGATCTCGCCTATCAATCTGCAATTCACCAGCAATGTTTGTACTAGCAGGGTGGTTGCCTGTTAACATGCTAAGAGAAATAAAAACTTAAAGCCCATCATCCTGATAGTAAAGTAAAAATCTCTCCTGTAACTACAGTTATTACTGTTCATGATTTGTAGCATGGTAATCTAAGATCAGGGCCCCTTTGTGCCAGGTGCTGTACACACACGTAGTAACATACAGACCCTGTCCTGAAGTATGTGCAATTCAAATAAACAAGACAAAGGACAAGATGATAAACGGAGGCACAGAGAAGTGAAGTTAATTGCTCAAAGTTGAAGAGCAGGTCAGTGGCTGAGCTGGAAATAAACCCCAGGTATCCTACATGCCAACCCAGTGCTCTGTCCACTAGACAATACTGCCTCTCACATTTTCTTCATGAGAAGAAGGGTAATATTTTCAAAAAAACACTTAAGTGTCTTAGGAGTCTAAGTCCAATCTGTAAAATAAACAAGACTCCAAATATATTTAAATCACCCCCGGAACTACCAGCTGCAGAGGCGGCTGGGAGCCCCGGGGGTGATTTAAAGGGCCCGGGACTCCAGCTGCTACTACCACAGTGGATCCCCGGGCACTTTAAATCACCATCGGAGGGAGCCCCGGCCTCTGGCAGAGCTTTAAAGGGCCTGGGGCTCCGCTGCAGTAGCGGCAGCCGGGAGCCCCTGGCCCTTTAAATCACCGCCAGAGCCCCACCACCGCTACCCCAGGGCTCCAGCAGCGAGGCTTGGGTGGCGATTTAAAGGGCCCCAGAGGGTAGCAGCAGTGGGAGCCCTGAGCCCTTTAAATCGCCACCTGAGCTGCGCTGCCAGAGCCCCAGGGTAGGAGCAGCAGCCAGGGGCTCGGGCGGTGATTTAAAGGGCCCGGGGCTCCGGCTGCCACTACCACCCTGGGCCCTTTAAATCATCCCCGGAGCCGTGCTGCCGGAGCCCTAGGGTAGCAGCGACGGTGCTCCGGTGGCAAGTTAAAGGGCCCAGGGCTGTAGCAGTGGCCGAGCTCCTGGCCCTTTAAATCGTCAGCAGGGCTCTGGCGGCAATTTAAAGGGCCCAGGGCTCCAGCCGCTGCTGGGAGCCCCAGGCCCTTTAAATTGCTGCCAGGGGAAGCCAATCCGCCCCGGTACGGCGCACAGGCTCTTGCGTACCGGCTTACTTTCACCTCTGGATGCAGCTGCGCCACTGTGAGCTTTCTAATGTAGCTGCACTAAGCCGACAGGAGAAAGCACTCTCGTCGGTTTAATTACTCCAGCGCCCGTGAGCAGCAAAAACACTATCCACACCGGTGCATATGTCGGTGTCACGTCTGGTGATTTATTCACACACGCCGAGTGACATAAACTATGCCGACTTAAGCTGTAGTGTAGACATAACTGTAAGCTCCCACTAGAATTTGGGGGGGATAGCTCATTGGCCTGCTAAACCCGGGGTTGTGAGTTCAATCCTTGAGGGAGCCATTTAGCAATCTGGGGCAAAATCAGTACTTGGTCCTGCTAGTGAAAGCAGGGGGCTGGACTCAATGACCTTTCAGGGTCCCTTCCAGCTCTACGAGATAGGTAAATCGTCACATATTTTTTTTATAGAATTACTGAGGTTCAGCTCCAGATTTAGCCTTTTAACTCAAGAACATCTGGCTCCCCTCTACAGAGTCTTCCCTTTGAGAATGACTGGAAATACCATGGATTGCAGTTGCTGGACAGCTACAGGTTAGAAATGTTAACAGCTGAACCTAATGTTATATCCTTGGGGCAGCCGGTGTAGGAAGCAATCACTTGAGGCCAGAGAGCAGACAGCTAACCAAAACCTCCATTTTATTTACAGATACAGAGAGCTCACTCAGACGGTTGAAACCGGCTGAGCTATCCCTTAATAGTCTAACTCAGTTGCCATAGTAACAAAACCCATGACAACCAAATACACAACATATTCCTCCCCCCTAATAAGAACATCCCCTAAATAAAACACACACTAAACTAGAGAAGGAGGGTAGACTGCCTCCATTCCCGGCTAAACCCTGGGGATTATTTTGCCCCATAACCGTGGGTTCGCCCTAACTAAAGATCCAGCCGATGAGGAGGCCTTCTGTCTCTAGGTGGATTACGGCGAACTTCTGGTGTTGTTGCACCCGAAAGTACTAGGGGCTCAGGGTCCGCAGCACGAATAGGTGAGGAGGTGGTATCAGCTCGTGCTGGGCAAAGGGGTATCTCAGCTGCCGGCAGTAATGGAGGAGAACAGTCAGGAACAGGTGACTCATGATTCGGTGTCTCACCAGGAGGGGTGAAGTCAGACCCCTCAACTGCAGATGGGTCCTGAAGACTGGCATGACCTGGCAACAGCTGATCTACATGTCGCCGCCAGGTAAGATTCTCTGCAGTCCGGACTGTATAGGAAACAGGTCCTGTTTGAGTGATGACTGTGGCCGGGACCCATTTAGCTCTGGAAGTATAATTCCGAGCCAAAACTGGCTGTCCTGGGCTAAAGGTTCGGTCTTTTGCTCTGGGTGCCCGTCTGATGACTTGATATTGCTGCTGATGTTGCACAGTTTGTCTGGGTTCAGAAGGTTTCAGCAGATCAAAGCAAGTGCGCAGCTGTCGTCCCATCATTAGAAAGGCTGGGGAAGCCTGGGTCGTAGCATGAGGTGTGTTTCTATAGGAAAGTAAGAAGGTATCCAGACGCTTTTGAATGGAGTGTTGTCCCTTTGCTGATTTCAAAGCGTTTTTCATTGTCTGCACAAATCTTTCAGCTAATCCGTTGGTGGACGGATGATATGGTGCTGACGTGATGTGGTGTATCCCATTTGCCTTCATAAAATTTTGAAACTCCTGAGAGACGAACTGTGGTCCGTTGTCGCTCACAAGTTGTTCTGGCAGACCAAAACGACTAAAGAGTCCTCGTAGTTTTTGGATAGTACTCTCTGCAGTAGTGGACTGCATTATAGAGACTTCTGGCCATTTAGAATGGGCATCTACTGCCACCAAGAACATGCTTCCTTCAAGGGGGCCAGCAAAGTCAATGTGAATACGTTGCCACGGGTTTTCAGGCCAGTCCCATGGGTGTAGGGGTGTCCACTGGGGTGCATTTCTTACACCCTGACATGACATACAAGCTTTTGCCTTCTCTTCAATAGCACCGTCCAATCTAGGCCACCAAAAATAGCTTCGTGCAATTTCCTTCATGCGCACTATTCCACAGTGACCGGAATGTAGCTGTTCTAACATCTGTGATCTCAGGGGTGGTGGAATAATGACATGCCTCCCCCACAACAAACAACCAGATTGGACCGATAACTCCGTCCGCCTGGACATGTAGGGAACAAGGTCGGGTGAGACCGGAGAGGTTTGTCGAGATTTTCCATGCATCACCAGGTCCATAACTTGGGATAATACTGGGTCAACGCGGGTTGCCTTCTTTATCTGAGTAGCAGTGATGGGTGTATTCTCTACCTGTTCAAAGTAGAAGATTTCCTTTTGGGCACTCTCTTGATGTTTGACCGGTAAAGGCAACCTTGAGAGGCCATCTGCATTGCCGTGCAGAGTGGATTTCCGATATTTGATTTCATATGTGTGTGCAGAAAGTATCAATGCCCAATGTTGCATACGACTAGCAGCTAATGGGGGAATGCCTGTGTAGGGTCCAAAAATTGATGTCAGAGGTCGATGGTCTGTAAGAAGAGTAAACTTTCACCCAAACAGGTACTGATGAAACTTCCTAATTCCAAAAACAATACCTAATGCCTCACGTTCGATTTGGGCGTAGTTAGTTTCTGCTTTGCTTAGAGTGCGTGAAGCAAAAGCAATAGGTCTTTCTTCTCCCGAAGGCATAATGTGTGACACGACCGCTCCCACTCCATAAGGGGAAGCATCGCAGGCCAATTGCAGGGGTAAGGATGGATCAAAGTGCGTTAGAACTTCAGAATTTAACAATGCATCCTTAGCTTTGTTAAATGCAACATCACAGGCTTCAGTCCACTTCCAGGCCTTGTTCTGCCCAAGGAGCTCATGAAGTGGTTTTAGCAGTGTGGCTAACTGTGAGATGAACTTTCCATAATAGTTCAGTAGTCCTAGAAATGAGCGCAGCTGGCTTACATTTCGAGGTGGGGGAGCCTCCACAATAGCTTCAACTATTGCAGGGGCCTTATGAAGACCTGCAGAATCGATGATGTGTCCCAAATATTCAACAGAGGGCTTGAAGGATTCACACTTGTCTTTGCGAACTCGTAGGCCATACTCTTCCAGTCTTTGTAGGGTAGCCTCTAAATTCTTTAAGTGATCGTCTTCATTTCTTCCAGTGACCAGGATATCATCCAGATAGCACTGAACTCCTGACAAGCCACACAAGATCTGGTCCATAGCCCTCTGGAACAGGGCGGGAGCCGATGTGATTCCGAAGGGTAGGCGACAGTATCGATAAAGCCCCTTATGAGTCACAATAGTCAACAGCTCTTGGGACTTTTCATTAACGTGCATCTGTAAATATACTTGACTCAGATCAATCTTACTGAACTTTTGTCCCCCAGCCAGGCCTGCGAAGAGGTCATCGATGCGGGGAAGCGGGTATTGCTCTGCACACAACACTGGGTTGACAGTGACTTTAAAATCACTGCAAATCCGGAGAGAGCCATCTTTCTTCACTATTGGAACGATAGGAGTGGCCCATGAGCTATGGGTAACTGGTATTAGGACTCCATTGGTGACCAGGCGCTCCAGGTCTGCTTCAACCTTTGGCCTGATGGCATATGGCACAGTTCGGGTTTTCAGATATTTTGGTGGACTGCCAGGTTTAATGTTCAATGTCACAATGATTCCCTTCATACTTCCCAAATCATCTCCAAAAACAGCAGCATGTTTCCTTAGTATAGGGGTTAGACTGGTTTCTTCTTTAGTCATCCGGTGCACTTCTGCCCAGTTCAGCTGAATCTTCCCAAGCCAAGACCTACCCATTAAGGCTGGGTAGTTACCTCTCACCACAAACAGTGGCAATTTAGCCGCCTGTCCATTGAGATCCACCTTAACATCAATAGTGCCCAACATGGGCACAGCTTCACCTGTATACGTCTTCAGAACAGTTTTTGTTGCCTTAAGCGGAAGATGCTGTAGCTTTTCCTTATACACAGTCTCAGGAACCAGCGAGACAGCTGCACCGGTGTCTAGTTCCATGCGTATAGGTTTGCCCTCCAATAAGGGGGTTACCCAGTATTCATGTGAGCCCGCTGCCAAAGACAAAACATGCAGTGGCACTTCCTCTTGTGAGGAGGTGTCACCTTGATCATCCTGGGTCTGCTCTAGGGTATGCAAGGTTCCTCTTTTTGTCGGCCAGACCACAGGCCTCTTTTTCTTTTGTTTACAGGCATACTCAATGTGTCCCTTTTTGCCACAGTGTCGACACACCAGGTCCTTACACCAGCATTCTGATGCCTGGTGTCCTGGCTTACCACAGCGGTAACGTTCTTGACTCTGCACAGTTTTGTGGGTCGGTTCTTGTGACACTTTTTGCACCCTAGGGGGTGCACCGATGTATTGTGCCTCCCTTGTAGCCAGTTCCATGGAGACAGCAATATCAACAGCCTTCTGTAAGGTAAGCTGAGCCTCTGTCAGTAGGCGCTTCCGTATAGCTTCACTGTACAGGCCACACACTAACCTGTCACGCAGGCCATCATTTAACATTTCTTTAAATTCACAGTGTTCTGCTAGCTTTTTTAGAATGGCTACAAATTGTACAACTGTTTCATCTTCCTTTTGGTCTCTTTTGTGGAACCTATATCTTTCAGCAATTACCAGTGGTTTTGGGGAAAAATGGGACCCCAGGATTTCCACAATGTCACTGTAAGATTTAGTTGCTGGCTTAACAGGGTGTAGTAAGCTGCGTAGCAGGGAGTAGGTTTTAGCCCCTACAACACTTAAGAATATTGGCACCTTCTTCGCTTCTGTAATGTCATTTGCAATAAAAAAAAGCTCAAAACGCTCAGTATACACATGCCATTGCTCTGTATTCTCATCAAAAGGTTCCAGAGGCCTGGTCAGAGTAGCCATGATTTTAGTTTCACTTTCACAGTCAGTGCAAACAAGCAGCTTTTTTTGTTTGTTTGTTCTTTACCTTAACTTCTACTTCCTTCTGTTACTGGAGCAGCACTGGAGTCTCACCCTTGTCGCCACTTGTTATATCCTTGGGGCAGCCGGTGTAGGAAGCAATCACTTGAGGCCAGAGAGCAGACAGCTAACCAAAACCTCCATTTTATTTACAGATACAGAGAGCTCACTCAGCCAGTTGAAACCGGCTGAGCTATCCCTTAATAGTCTAACTCAGTTGCCATAGTAACAAAACCCATGACAACCAAATACACAACACCTAACAACCTGGATGGCAGAATAGCTGGTGTGGGGTGACCTTTGCTCTATGCAGAGGATGTGAAGTCACAGAGTGGGAATGCTGCTTTCCATCCTGTCTATAGTAAATGAATCATTCCCTAGTTTAACAGAGGGTCTCACGACAGAGAACCTACAGGCTAAAGCCACTGGCTAATTGTGTCCCGGGCACAAGAGCTTTTTGCATTTGCTGGACGCCATGAAGGCCTCTCAACGGCCAACGTTGTTGGAAAATGACATCTTTCAGACATAACAGTGAGGTCCTGGCCACTCATTAAAGATGCCACAGCAGTGTGTTTGCAGCATTTAGAGCTCGGCTCAATGTGATATAATGGCCTTTCTTCTCTTTCCGTGTCCCATAGGAGCAAATCATTTCATCATTGTCCTGTGGTATTGTGTCACCACCTTTGTTATTGTGTCATATCATGACACATCCTTCTCCCCCCAGGAATGCCCGAATTCATTTTGGCCTCCTTAAACTCACTTACCAACTAAGCTGAGGGGGGACCTTGAAATCAGCACAGGTGGCTGCTGTGATGTGAGTAACAGATTGCAAGAGGTATTGATAGAAATGCTCCATTAGGACACACTGAGTCCATTCTGCCCAGCAACTCCAGGGTATTCTCCAGTGTTCAGGACAACCTAGTTCTAAGTATCTGAAATGTGGTTGCTGCTACTTCACTTGGAAGACTATTCCACAATATGAGCTCTCATTGTCAGGACGTCTTTCCCCCCGGCATACAGCCTCAGGGCCTTTTCATAGCTAATTCCTTTGCTCCTAATTTGCACCCTTCTTGGACCACACCCTGAACAATTCCTCTCCTCTTCCATTGTGTAGATCTTCTTTTCCTTCTGTTGTTTATTTACTATATTATAGCCCTGCTGCCATGCCCAGTAGTGCACTGTACCCAACCAAGGAAAACACCCCTGCCAAGTTGGAGGCTCCTTTTGAATTTACACTCTAATGCAGTACTTGGCTATGCTTGAAAGTTAGAGCACATTTAAGCAGCCCCCGGCGCCCTAACTCCCGACCCGTCCACACTGGCAAGGCACTTAGAGCGCCTGGACTCTGCAGCTGGAGCGCTCCTGGTAATCCACCTCCATGAGAAGCATAACGCTTGTTGCGCCTTGGCTGAAACGCCCCAGCGTCAGTGTGGATGAGGTGTTGCATTACTGCGCTATGATCGGCCTCCGGAAACATCCCATAATCCCCTTAAGTCAAGTGGCCACTCTTGTCATTGTTTTGGAATTGGCTGTAGAAATGCGGATATCCCCTTTCAAAGCTCCGTTTCTGACAACCGGCATGCTTACCTGCTCCGGGACAAAGCAACCATTAGTGTGGAATGCTGCTTGCTGTGAGTGTGTGAGAGAGAGGCAGGGGGGAGAGGGGTCTGAACTTACAAGACAGCATGCTGACACACTCTCAGGACCCCAAAAACCCACTCTCTCTCCCCCCATATATACACAACACACTCCCTGTCACACTCCTCCCCCCCCCCCCGCATTTGAAAAGCATGTTGCAGCCACTTGCACGCTGGGATAGCTACCACAATGCACTGCTCTTTGTGGTGTTGCAAGAGCTGCTAATGTGGCCATGCCAGCGCACTTCCATCTGACAGTGTAAACACTCAGCGGCATTTTCCCTGCTGCGCTCTCCGAAGGCACGTTTAAGTCCCAGCACTCTACATCTGCAAGTGTAGCCATGCCCTAATGCAGGGTTGCCAACCTGAGCCTGAGAAAGAGCCAGAATTTACCAATGTCCATTGCCGAAGAGTTTCAGTAATACATCAGCAGCCCCCTTAACTCCCCCACCCCGCTCCCAGCGCCTCCCACCCACCAGCAGCTCTGCTGATCAGTGCTTCCCCCTCCCTCCCCGCACCTCCCGATCAGCTGTTTCGTGGCGTGCAGGAGGCCCTGGGAGGGAGGGGGGAGGAGTGACGGCACGGCAGGCTTAGGGGAGCGGGCGGGAAGGGGTGGAGTGGGGGCAGGGCTGGTGACAGAGCCAGGGGTTGAGCAGTGAGCACCCCCCGGCACACTGAAAAGTCGGCGCCTGTAGCTCCAGCCCCGGAGTCGGTGCCTGTACAAGGAGCCGCATATTAACTTCCGAAGAGCCGCATGTGGCTCCAGAGCCACAGGTTGGCCACCCCTGTGTTAATGTTTACAAGGGGTAAGAAACAGGTGGTTGAACACAAAGCCAGGCCAAAAAAGGCCTGGGCGGGTTCCAACCTTTCCCCCTCGGAGGCTGTGAGGGATTTCAAGGGGAGCAAGATTCAAGTCCTTTATGGGTTGGGCTCATGATGACCAGGATGCTCCCTACGATTCCTGAGGTGGGATTTCAAAACCTCCTTGAAGGACAGGAGGGTTGCGGCTTAGTGGACGTGAATAGTTTGGGTTCACCAGAGCCAGGTTAGACTGTGCTGGACCTAAGACCCGCTGCCCATTGCAGCACAGTATTGAGGGAGCTCTGCACTAATAAACCATGGTCCAGGAGGCTGTGTACCTTTTCCTAATTAACCCAGCCCTGCCAGCATTCCTGGAACCAGTGACTGAATAACTTTCTGGTTGTGTCAGGGTGAGCTCAGTGACGAGTCAGGCGAGGTGTCGGTCTGGGCCCTTGACATCCTCCAACGCTGCTGAAATATTTTAAACACTCTTCCAAGCAGAGACGCCACCTTCTGACCCCCGTTGCGGTCGAAGAGATGATGTGGGCACTCATTACGAAGCGCTGCAATTACGTGCAGATAAAAACCTCTCGGCTTTAAAGGAAAATGCTGCGGTACGGATTGGAGCTTGGCTGACTGAACGGCTACCGCTGGGGCAGAGGTTAGGGATTTAACTTGTGTTCGCACATTACAAAAATAAAAAATACCACGCGCAGAAACAGACAACTCCAGGATTGCCCTGAAAATCCGCTGGCGGGAGAAATGTGTCGTTAGCTCTTTTTGCAGCTTGTCACTTTTGTGTTAAGCTGTTTGTGGAGAAGGAGGAGTGTTGTCCAGCAATTAGAGCAGGGGGCTGGGAGTCAGGACTCCTGGGTTCCATTGCTGGTTTCACCACCGTCTCACTGCAAGTCGCTCAACCTGCAAGTGTCACAGTTCACCCCACTATAAAATGGGCCTTATCATTCCTATGTGCTGCAATGGTTTTTCATATGCTACGACGCTCCCAGTCGAAACAACTTGTGTTAGATTAAGGGAGCACAATAGAAGGGTAAAAGCCGTGTCTCTGTGAGAGAGCACAGCGCGGGCTTTTCCTCTGTAACATGCTGCGTCAGCTGAGCTTCACAAAATGGCAACTGTCCCTGTCGGCAGGCAGACTCCTTGACAATGCATAGACAGGACTGCGCCCATGCAGCCCCCAGATATAGTTAAGAAAGGACACTGCTTGTGCTGATGGAGCGTATCCCTTCCTTGGTAACGGTGTTAGCTGCCTTGGTGCAAATGGCAGTTTTCCTTGTCTACTCTGGAGGTGGGCAGGACAGAGCTACATAGCTTGACGGCCCTCGATGGCTGAATTGGTGCTAATCCCAGACAGGGCCAGTGTGTGGGAAAAGAGCAGAAGCCGGTTCGTATGTTGTGTACGCGTGGGCGCCTGCATGCTGGAGCTGGGGCTTTACATTCCCAGTCCAGTGGCCAGGGCAGCGTGGCTAGTTAGAGCAGCGTGGCCAGGGCGGCGTGGCTAGTTAGAGCAGCGTGGCCAGGGCAGCGTGGCTAGTTAGAGCAGCGTGCCCAGGGTGGCGTGGCTAGTTAGAGCAGCGTGCCCAGGGCGGCGTGGCTAGTTAGAGCAGCGTGCGCAGGGCGGCGTGGCTAGCCAGAGCAGCGTGCCCAGGGAGGCGTGGCTAGCCAGAGCAGCGTGGCCAGGGAGGCGTGGCTAGCCAGAGCAGCGTGGCCAGGGAGGCATGGCTAGCTAGAGCAGCGTGGCCAGAGCAGTGTGGCCAGGGCAGTGTGGCTAGCCAGAGAAGCGTGGCCAGGGCGGCGTGGCTAGTTGGAGCAGTGTGGCCCTGGTTGCATGGCTAGTCAGAACAGCATGGCCAGAGCAGTGTGGCCAGAGCAGTGTGGCCAGGGTGGTGTGGCTAGCCAGAGCAGCATGGCCAGGGCGGCGTGGCTAGCCAGAGCAGCGTGGCCAGGGCGGCGTGGCTAGTTGGAGCAGTGTGGCCCTGGTCACATGGCTAGTCAGAACAGCGTGGCCAGAGCAGTGTGACCAGGGCGGTGTGGCTAGCCAGAGAAGTGTGGCCAGGGCGGCCTGGCTACTCAGAGAAGCGTGGCCAGGGCGGCCTGGCTAGTCAGAGCACCGTGGCTGCTCAGAGCAGCGTGGCCAGAGCAGCGTGGCCAGAGGAGCAGGGCCAGGGCAGCCGGGCTAGCTACAGAAGCATGGCCAGGGCAGCGTGGCCAGAGCAGTGTGGCCAGAGCAGCATGCTTAGCCCCGTGATACTCCTGCTACGTACTCAGGTCACCAGCCTGTCCTGCTGCCTGTGGCACCGCAGCTACACTGCTCTTTGCCGCATGCTTGCTCAATCACAGCTCATGCCTGTACATCCACCCAGGCTGGAAATTGCCCCTTTGGCTGCGATCTAGATGTGGCCGTATGGTAGAGAGCACGTCTGTGGCGATGTTACTTCTGACACAGCCAAGGATGCTATGGACTTGGACCACAGCGAGGAGATCATACAGCACAGTCCGGATCCCACTTCAGCTACAACAGCTTTTAAAAGAACAATTTTCACTCTCTCCCGAGAGCCGTTGGGTTTGACGTTAAGATGATAAGCCGGGCTGTGCTATTTAGTGGCCTGATCTGGCTTCAGTCAGCGGGTGCCCCATCACTGGGTGTCTCAGACCTCCAAGGCGGCCAGGTGAGCCCCTGCACTTTGTCAAAGGCAGCCCGGGAGACATGTGCTGCGCCGCCTGGCTCTGAGTGGATAAATATGGAAAGATGCCCACTGGGAGCCGCGCAGAGGATTGTGCTGGGATTTACCCGATCCCCAGCTGATAAGAAGCTCTCTGTGTTTTACGCTGTAAACCTCTGATCAGGACACTCGTTGCTCAAAGCCAAAACCAAAAAAACCCGCCCACGGCCTGTTTGAGCAAAGATTCTTCCAAGCACAAGCGCCGTATTTGCCTGTCAGATGCTCTCCATTAGTTTCAAGTGTGAAATCCACACTCTCAGCCGTTCCCAGCCCCTCTCTGGCTAGAGAATGGAGACAAGACAGCAGAGGTCTATTTGAAGGATGCATGCAAGCTGCTGCTGCCACGTGTTTGGGCATTTAGGAGAGGAATTAAAACCTCTGTTGCTTAAGGATGGAGGTAGAGGCAGCGTACTCGCAGAAGCTAGTGTCCTGGCGCCGTTGCAGTGCGGCAGGGGAAGCAGCCCCCCTAGATGACAGCGGCTTTATACAGCTGCAGTGCAGCGGGGCAGCTCTCCGGACACCAGTGCCTGTGTGTAGATGCAGTGAGCAGGGCAAGGCAGCCCCACAGACAATAGTGCCTTTGCCCAGATGCAGTGAGCGGGGCAGTGAGGCCCCAGCAGCTTTTCCTCTTTGTTATAAATTCTACTGTTCTCTTCTCGCCCACTCAAGCTGTCAGAAGTGGACGTAACGCGCTTGGACCGAACAGTTCATTGCTCTCTTGGCCGTGGAGCTGGTGCGGCAGCTAACACAGCTGATCTCCTCTCTGCCTTCCAGATTTACCCTCCATGCCGTGGACACCCGCGGGAGGCATTCAGAGCTGAGCACCGTCACCCTGAGAACAGCCTGCCCGCTGGTGGATGACAGCAAGGCAGAAGGTAAGAGTTCAATCTCCTGATTCCTGTGCTCCCAGACCCGGGAGAGCTCTCCTGCTAATCACCTCGGCCCCTCCTTTTCCCCACTTCCCTTGTCCACTGTCTTCAGAGACACGGCTGATTGCCATGCTACCAATGCTGCAGCGGAGGTGAGGAGACAGAAAAGAAAAGGAACAACAGTAAGGGATGCGGGGAGAGATACTGGAGGAGACATTCAAGGAGAGTGAGGGCTTGTCTACACGAGGACACTTGCGAAAGTTAATTGCAATTCAGTATTAAAGTGGCCTGCATTCGATTTTGCTTAATTCATTTGAATGACAACATCAACAAGGGGGGTTAATTTGGTTTAACTAATCCACTTTAAAAAATAATTTGGATTAGCTTTCCTGGGTGTCCCTGTGTAGACAAGCCCCGAGAGAGAAAGAACAAAGGGTGAAGCTGGAATAGCCAGACTGTTCTGAACAACAGTAAGAGAATGAAGAGCCAAACAGGGACATGCAGAGTGCATGCATGATCAGAAAGCTCACGGTCAGTCTCATGTGTGTGATCTGTTACTGCAGGGCTTTGCCACCTTTTTCCATTTGCGGACCCCTACAAAATTTTGATTAGAGGTGCGGCCCCCTTTGGAAATCTTAGACATAGTCTGTGGGCCTCGGGTTGAAAGCCACTGTGTTACTGTACAAAGGGACCTACAGCTGAGGGAGCGGGGAGCGGGGAAGAAGTAATACTAATGTCCAAAATTTGGAAGTTGATTTCAGTTTTCAGGGGTTGAAACAGGTCCCTTTTTGTGGTAGTGACATTTTCAAAATCGGTCACGTTTTTTATCAGAAACACAATGTACATTATTAGAATTTTTTTCTTTTAATGAAAAACCCAGTTTTCAGAAAACAAAATATATTTATCAATTTCTTTCAATAAAATTATGTATCCAATATAAGTGTGTGTGGGGGGGGGGGGTTCTGCATCTCCCTCCCCCCATTTCCAGGCGGGGGAGGCCATTTTCCCCCAACACCAAACAAAGAAACCCAGATGCTCCCAGATGCTGCCATCCACCTCATCAAACAAGCTGCACTCCCAGCCGTCAGCATGGGAAATGAAGTGACGAATATGCAGTGAGCTTTCCTTCTCCAGGGATGCTGTTAAAGAGCCTGCAGGCTGATGGGAGACTCCGGCCCCTGCTCCAGCCCTCAGACAGTCTAGAATTGTTGCTGGGCAAAGATGGCAGTCAGAACAGAATGTGGATATGAAATCAACAAGAAGAGAGGGGAACCCAGGATCAGTGCCAGCAGTCCAGACCTGTATTTCTGAGCACTGGGCTGTGTCACATTAGGCATTAACCTCCTGGTGCAGAGACGGGAGGTGTCTGAGGCACATCAAGGTTATACAATTTGCGGATGACGTCAAGCTGGGAGGGGTTGCTAGCACTTTGGAGGGCAGGATTAGAATTCACAACTGTCTTAACAAGTTAGAGAATTGGTCTGAAATCAATAAGGTGAAATTCAGTAAAGACAAGTGCAAAGTACTACAGTTAGGAAGAAAAAAGGCAAATGTACAACTACAAAATGGGGAATGACTGGCTAGGCAGCAGTACTGCTGAAAAGGAGCTGGGCGTTACAGTGGATCACAAATTCAGTACGTGTCAACAATGTGATGCAGTTGCGACAAAGGCTAATCTCATCCTGGGGAGTATTACGAGGAGTGTCACGTGTAACACACAGGAAGTCATTGTCCCCCTCTACTCAGCACCGGTGAGGCCTGAGCTGGGGTCCTGTGTCCAGTTCTGAGCACCACACTTTACGGAGGATGTGGATAAACTGGAGTGACTCCAGGCGAGAGCAATAAAAGTGATAAACAGTTTAGAAAACCTGACCTAGGAGGAAAGGTTAAAAAAACCTGGGCATGTTTAGTTTTGAGAAATGAAAACTGGAGCGGGGGGGCTGAAAAGAGTCTTCCATATGTTAAGGACTGTTATAAAGAGGACAGTTATCAGTCGTTCTCCATGTCCGCTGAAGGTAGGACAAGAAGTAATCAGCTTAATCTGAAGCCAGGGAGATTTAGGGTAGATATTAGGGGGGAAAAGCTTCTAACTATAAGGAGAAATAAGCACTGGAATGCACTACAAAGGGAGGTTGTGGAATCCCCATCCTTGGAGGTTTTTAAGAACGGGTTAGACAAACACCTGTCAGGGATGGTCTAGGTTGAATTGGTTCTGCCTCAGAGCAAGGGGCTGGACTAGATGACCTCTCCCTTCCAGCCCTATATTTCTACAGTTCTACATACACCCCACCCCACCCCCCGGGGGCTTGGATGTGACAATAAGAAAGGGAGGACAATCAGCATGTTCTCTGTGACTGCTACGTGTTAGCCCTCGGTGGAGGGCCAGTCCAATGAACTCATGAAGAATGCCACAGCGCTTGGCTTGACATCTCCACTGTACAAGGGTTATTCTGTGGCCTCTGAAATGATAGTTTGGGATGGGGAAGGGCTTTCTATTCATCCATTCAATCTATTCAACCAAGACCCACACGGTCTGGAAGCAGGTACCGTTTGCCACCTGGCAGGGTCCAGTGACAACGTCGTAGGGCTCAGAAACCTCTGCTCCAGTACTGACCTGCAGTCACACCGCCTGAAGCAATGATTCTCCGAAGCCAAGCAATGCCACACTAGGTGAAGCCCTTGGATGGCGGCTCTCTGAGGACCGGCTTGGTGCTCGTAAGTAGTAGCATTAATGATCTAGTGGGTGCGTGTCTTCTCTCAGAGTTATTATTGAACCAATGTTCGTGGTGCCGGCAGGGGCACCGTTCTGTAGGAAATGGTGCTTTTGTTTGACAAACAAAACTGACGGCTTGTGGTCACTGATGGGTACACAACATGTTTTGCAGGGATACAGGGTGTTAACTCCAGTACCCTGACCCAGTTCCCTTTTTGGTGATCAAATCTTGCCTCCCCCCCCCATTCCCCCTGTATTTTCAGTTGAATATGGGATTCTTCTTCACTTCTTGTCCTAAAGTGCTGCGTAACATCGCTGTGCCCTGTTGAACAATCTGCTGCACCCAACCCCAGAGGCAGCTGAATTCCAGCACGTGGGCGAAGCAATCCCTCTGGATAAGTCTGGGTATCACTTTAAGGCTATAAAGCACGTGGGGATCCCTTGGGACAAAAAGTGCTATATAAATCAATGCCGTTATTATTATAACACCGATTTCTGCCACATCTCTTAATAACATCAATGAACAATGCAATAATCCCAGGTATAAAGAGAATCATAAAAGTTGGAGATGGGAAAGACCTAACAGGTCAGCTAGTCTATCTCCAGCCAGAATCTGGAATTGTCCTGCCCGGATAATGAAAGGGGGTGGGGGTAAAAGGGGAGCCCACACTAGACAGCAGCGCTGGGCACACAAGTAAGAGCTGTGCTGCGGGGAAGGGACAAGGGAAATCGCCAAGTGTCTGAGAACGCAGCAAGGTGAACAAAAGCAAAATCCACAAGCCACTGGCCTGCAACCCTCTATTCATCTAGGAGTCTGCTTCAGCATTTATACCGGTTCCCTACTGCCTCAGGGTGTGAATCCTGCCCCTACAGTGGTGAAACATGAACTTCCATTGCTTCGGCTAAAGGAGTAACTCCATTAGCTGGGAGCTGGAGTCAGCTCGTATCTTCTGACGTGGGCTGACAACTAGAGGGAGACGGAGACCGGTGTGGTGCTGGGTGGATTATACACTCATCAGCCCAGTGCCTAGACCCAAGGCCCTTCTCTGGTTTCACTTGCTCATCTCTATCTGGTTCATTCCCACTCATCTCCTGACAGTGCATGGACACTACTAGGCTACTCAAGACTCTGGGCAGGGGATAAATTGTGTCCTCATCACTGCCAGTTAGGATACAGAAGCCCTCTTGTTTCAAGCAGCGCATCATCCCGCACTGCTCTAGTAACATCGCTGTGCCCTGTTGAACAATCTGCTGCACCCAACCCCAGAGGCAGCTGAATTCCAGCACGTGGGCGAAGCAATCCCTCTGGATAAGTCTGGGTATCACTTTAAGGCTATAAAGCACGTGGGGATCCCTTGGGACAAAAAGTGCCTGGGAGGAGTGGTTGATACGCTGGAGGGTAGGGATAGGATACAGAGGGACCTAGACAAATTAGAGGATTGGGCCAAAAGAAATATGATGAGGTTCAACAAGGACAAGTGCAGAGTCCTGCACTTAGGACGGAAGAATCCCATGCACTGCTACAGACTAGGGACCGAATGGCTGGGTAGCAGTTCTGCAGAAAAGGACCTAGGGGTTACGGTGGACGAAAAGCTGAATATGAGTCAACAGTGTGCCCTTGTTGCCAAGAAGGCTAATGGCATTTTGGGTTGTATAAGTAGGGGCATTTCCAGCAGATCAAGGGATGTGATCATCCCCCTCTACTCAGCACTGGTGAGGCCTCATTTGGAGTACTGTGTCCAGTTTTGGGCCCCACACTACAAGAAGGATGTGGATAAATTGGAGAGAGTCCAGCGGAGGGCAACAAAAATGATTAGGGGGCTGGAGCACATGACTTATGAGGAGAGGCTGAGGGAACTGGGATTGTTTAGTCTGCAGAAGAGAAGAATGAGGGGGGATTTGATAGCTGCTTTCAACTACCTGAAAGGGGGTTCCAAAGAGGATGGATCTAGACTGTTCTCAGTGGTAGAAGATGACAGAACAAGGAGTAATGGTCTCAAGTTGCAGAGGGGGAGGTTTAGGTTGGATATTAGGAAAAACTTTTTCACTAGTAGGGTGGTGAAGCACTGGAATGGGTTACCTAGGGAGGTAGTGGAATCTCCTTCCTTAGAGGTTTTTAAGGTCAGGCTTGACAAAGCCCTGGCTGGGATGATTTAGTTGGGTTTGGTCCTGCTTTGAGCAGGGGGTTGGACTAGATGACCTCCTGAGGTCCCTTCCAACCCTGAGATTCTATGATTCTATGATTCTATGAACGCTGACTGGCTGGGGAGAGGGACTGTCTCAGAGACGTGCTGGCCTTTCCCACAAAGTCAGGTGCAAAAATCCAAGAACAAGCGTGCAGAGAGACAGTTCTGCTGGGAAAGTAACACAACGCTACTCAGGGGAGCAGCCCCATGTGCAATCGGAATCACGTCATTCAAGAGGTGGCCGTCCCCTGACCAGCTCAGTGTTGTAAGAATCCCCCCATCCCATACAACCTGGGCCTCCTGTCTCAAGAGCACTCCCTGAACTCATGCGCTGAGTGTGGAGGCATACGCCCACCTTTGCGTTGCACTGACTCTAGAGAAGACTGAGAATTCAGCTCCACCAGATGGACCATGACCTCAGCTGAGCCCTCTCCACCCCAGCTGCTCAGCTTCCACAGAGGAGGCAATTCCAGTCGAGGCTCCTATTTTGACCACACTCCATCCCCTTCCCTGTTCTCAGCCCACACGCAGATGAGGTCATTCATCCTCCGCACCTGCTCTGGGCCCAGCTTCCAAGTGCCTCTCCGCTCGGAGGGGATAATTCTGCTCCCCCTCACCCTGCTATTGGATTAGTTTTCAGGCTGCACAGAGCGGGTAATTCCACTCTGGGCCCTTGCTGTATCCTCCCCACGTCTTTACACACACACTCACACACACACACACACACACACACACACACACACACACACACTTGCTCCCCTCCCCCCACAGAATGGACAATCTGCTCCTGTTCTGAACCTCACCCACCCCCGACACTCAGTGATGGAGCAAGTCCATCTCATGTATCCTCTCCGACTCCCGCCCCCTTTCGCCAGCAAAAAGAGAGGAGTCCATCCAGTCCAACTCCCCAATGCTCAGCCCATGAACCCAGTCTGGGTAATTCCATCCTGAGCCCCACCTCCCCTCCCCTCTTGATGCTTGGCCTGCGTTGAGTGAGGACTGGTCCCTGCCTCCCCTCCTGGCCACCCATTGCATGGAGCGAGGAAGGATGCCGCTCTCCCCTCCTTTCTGTGGGGGTTCCCCCTTCCTTGGCGGATTGGTGTTCTGCCCAATTAGTGCCGCCGGGTGACAGGCTCTGTTTGTGCTGGGTGATTATCCGTGGAAATGCAAATCCGAGCTTCCTTCGCCGCAGCAGCTAACGAGATAATGAATATTTTCATCAGCTGCAGAGAATACAAACATCTGCACAGACATGCTATCAGGGGTGGGGACGGAGGAGTGGCAGAGGGGAAGCCGCTTCTCAGTGGCTTTGGGGGGGAAAGCATATGCTTCTCTGCTTTATGGAAGGGAAATTCTCCTAAGCACAAGCCTGATCCAAAGTCCGCTGACGTCAATGCATGTCTTTCCATTGGCCACAAAGGACTGGGAATCAGCACGTCTGAGCAGCCGTCCGATTGCACCTCTCTATTGCTCTGAGAAGGGTACCCCATGACTGAGGGCAGAACTGCTCCTCAGGACAGGAAATCCCAGGACTGACTCCAGATTTCGCTGTCTGGTGGTGAGTGTCACTGAGTCACCAGTCAGGAAAAGCTCAAAGTTCACTTTTTTCCCTGTGCATGTGGCAGCTGGGGCCAGGGCTAGGGTCACAACTAACCTGGTATTTCTGTCTATCTGGCTGCTTATTATGGCCCCTGTCACCTGAGTATCTGAGCCCCTGGTTTCATCATCACAGACTCAACACGCACGGACTGGAACGTTCATGGATCTTGGAATCCCATTGCAACGCAGGCGATATATGCTGAGGTCGCGCTGTTCTGTGAGCAGCATGGAATGTCGTAATCTTTGCCTCTGGTCCCTGGGTGCTCTGACAGTACAGAGGGGCGCTGCACCAGGGTGACGTTTTGACGCAGCACCGTCACATCATGATGCAATGGCCCAGCACGGTGACATAAATGTGACAGGATCACATCAGACAAGTTTGTCCAGTGGTTCCCTCTGGCTCAGGATAAAACCATTTGTCACTGAAGGCAGCTCTGTGTTTCTTATTCTCCTCGTCCATGGGACCTGGGCTTGGCACGGAGGACGACAATTCAAGATGCAAAGCGTTAGCGGGGCTGGGAAGTCAGCAGGGTCCTGAGCTGGACGTGGAATCATATCCTCAGATTTCTCCGTTGCTCTTGTATTGTATTGTATTGTATTGTATTCACGGTTCTCAAGCTGCTGACGGGGTTCTCTACATAGACACTCCTTGAGTGTCTTAAAGGCCTTGTCACAGTTTGTCATCCACCGTATTGACCTGGGGTGGCACTCTTTTATGAGGCCTGTTCAGGGTGCTGCAATGGTGGAGAATCCCAGGACAAAATGTTGATAGTACCCGGCTAATCACAGGCATCGTCACGCTTGTTTTTGTTCAGTGAAGGGACAGAGCAGCTCATGAAAGTATGGACTTTGTCCACCAAGAGTCACAGCTGGCCATCTCCTATTGGGTTCCCTAGGTACGTAACTCCGTGGGTCCTAATCTTGCATTTTGCTAGATTGGTTGCCAAGCCTGCATCCGTGAGGGATTGAAGTACTGCCATTACCTGTTTCAGGTGGTCCCTGCAATTCTGGCTCTAGGTGACAATGGTGTCCAGATAGGCAGCATCATATTGTCTGTGGAGTTACAAGATTTCATCCATCAATCTCTGGAAGGTGGCAGCTGCACTGCAGAGTCCAAATGCCGCGGTATGGAACTGGTACAATCCATAGGGGGTGTAGAAAGCTGACTTGTCCCTGGATTCGGGTGTAAGGGGGGACCTATCAGTACTCTTTGATCATAGAATCATAGAATCATAGAATCCTGCACTTAGGACGGAAGAATCCCATGCACTGCTACAGACTAGGGACCGAATGGAGCACATGACTTATGAGGAGAGGCTGAGGGAACTGGGATTGTTTAGCCTGCAGAAGAGAAGAATGAGGGGGGATTTGATAGCTGCTTTCAACTACCTGAAAGGGGGTTCCAAAGAGGATGGATCTAGACTGTTCTCAGTGGTAGAAGATGACAGAACAAGGAGTAATGGTCTCAAGTTGCAGAGGGGGAGGTTTAGGTTGGATATTAGGAAAAACTTTTTCACTAGTAGGGTGGTGAAGAACTGGAATGGGTTACCTAGGGAGGTAGTGGAATCTCCTTCCTTAGAGGTTTTTAAGGTCAGGCTTGACAAAGCCCTGGCTGGGATGATTTAGTTGGGTTTGGTCCTGCTTTGAGCAGGGGGTTGGACTAGATGACCTTCCAACCCTGAGATTCTATGATTCTATGATTCTATGTTCCCATTCTTCTCCACTGGGTGTTAATTTTGAAAAACTGAGAGGCAGCACATGATAAAATGAGTGTAATATTAAACTGAACAACAGGGGGTGCTGTGCTGACTGCATTTTTCATTTTCCTATTTAATGCCACAAAGCCTCCAATACTTCACCTGCTCAAAGCAGATGTGCAAGTTCAGCTCGTGGCAAGCTCCATATTGCCTCGACTCTAGCCCACTGCGGCAACTGACTCTGCAAAAGGCTTGAGGGAGGCCTGGAGGATCACGTCCCCTTGAAACTGCAGTGATGCCCCTGGTGCTTGAGGGTTTGTATGGAGGATGAAGGTGAGAGGCTCTGGAGCGCAGTTCCCTGCCCTTCCCACTGAAGGTTGAGGAGGGGAGGGAATCTGGCAGTGCCGGGGGACATGGAGGGAAGGGACCTTGTTCAGCTCCGGACGATGCTTAGCACAGATTGGAATAAGAAGTGAGGTGGGTGAGAGGAGGGCCTTCTTGGCTATGGTGGTGTAGCAAGATGGCCCTAATTTAAAGCCAGCCTAAAAGTGAAGCATCCCAGACAGCACAGCAAAGGCAAGCAGAGTTTGTCGGAGTGAGGCCTAAAGTGCATCCTGGCTCTTTCCTTCTGTCAGAACTAGCCCAACACCCGAGCGCCGAGGACTGAACAGCAGCCTCCAGGGCTCATCCGCTTTGCTCCCCCCATACTGAACGTAGCAGCCCCTGCAAGGCACCCAAGGCCACGGTCTGGCCTCACAAACCGGAGACTCCACTGAAGCCAGTGGGGTGTGTAAATTTAAGAGACCTCCTCCTGGTGAAATTCCATTGGATTCAGAAGCATTACTCCTCCTTTACGATGGTGCAACACAGCAGAACCAGGGCTTACCTCCCCCAGCTGGATCTACAAATGGCTGGGTAATGTCATGACCATTAGCAGGATCCGTAGCTGTGAGCGGTAGGTTAATAAGAGTAAACAAAGTGCCTGCACACCAGACTCTCCTGGGGCAGGTCAGGAAGGAACTCCCCCTCTTACTCTTTCCCACGTGTATAACATTGCATAATTAATAATAATAATAACAATAATAATAATACCACCCAGCACTTACACAGCACTTTCCAAAGGCACATAGTACCATTATTCCCGTTTTACAGATAGGGAAACTGAGGCACCAGGCGGTGATATGACTTGTCCTAGGTTACCAAGCAGGATACTAATTGTCTAGATGCTTTATGAAGGAATCGCAGTCCTGGCCAACCACTGTACAATCAGATACTAGCCCCTGCTGGGATGCTAGGTTAGATGGACCAAAGATCTGACCGCTGACAAATGTCCTGGCTGATCAGAGATGGGGTTTCCTGTGACATTTTGTTCCCCTGTATTACGCCTGGATTTGTGGCAGGGGGACTTAGACCTTGGGAGCTCAGCTGCAGACGACATTGGCATGCAGGCCTGATTATCACCTCTCCTCTAGGCATCAGGACAGGGCACGTACAAATGGAGATCCTAATGGGGGATCGCAGGAGGGTTCTGTTTAAAAAATAGACTGAGGGTTTGGCAGCACAAGGCAGCATAGAGCATGGGGTTCACCAGTGCTGGCTTCTCTGAGGACAGCACAATTCCGCTAAATTGCTAAAGACTCATTTACCGCCTCAGCCAGCCCAGCACACTTTGGTCCCGGTCTTCGATGCTGTGCCTGTGGCATCAGGCTGGGCTGGGAAACTGTCACCAATACGTCTGCGGTTTCAGAGTCGTGAACAGTAATAGAATCACAGCAACAAATAATAAAGGGAATGAAATGGAAGCCGGCCACCGGAAAGGAGCTCTATCCATTATCCAAACCTGAAGGGTAATAGGTAAACAAGCCATCTGAGGTACAGGGAGGTGCAGACCTTTCCGGCACTGGAATAATAAACAGCCCAATTATAACCGCCGCACTCAGGTGTTTCAAAGAGAAGATGGGGGAAAGGATCAATGAAATTAATTTAATATAGTTACAGACGCCATTTATTATGCTACGGGGGCTGAGGAAGTGCTCACTGAGGAGCTGCCGTGTGAACCAGGCCCGAGCATCACAGTTCAGTCCCTGCAAGGCCCCTGGGAATGGGGTGTTATGGCCATGCCAGCCACGATGCTTTGGGTGTGCCACTGCCCTGCATTCATAAACAGCGCCCCCTGTAGGACCCTGGGGCTCGGCACCGATGTGGCACCTTACCTTTGTTCCACCCCCCCGTACTCAGTTAAATAGGAGCTACAGGCAACCTGACCCACAGATTTACCCGCGTCAGACATCCACACACAACAAGATCCAGTGGAAAGGCACCTGAGCTGGGCTCGGGAGATCTGGGTTCTACCCCTGACTCTGCTACTGACCTGCTGTGTCACCTTGGGCAAGTCACTTCCCACCAATTTCCCCTTCCACTGCCTATCAAGCTAGGCTGTGATCTGTTTGGAGCAGAGACTGTCTCTGACAATGGGTATGTGGAACACTGAGCACAATGGGGCTGTGGTCTTGGCTGGGCCAGCAGGTGTAATAACAGTGATGGGTTCTGACGGTGCACCAGGAAATAGAGATGCCAGTTTGGTGGGCTAGGAGGGCTCCCAGCATGCTCTCACCCACAGCAACCAGCTCACTTGAAAATCACATCTGTGTGTGCGATGGCCACCAACTCAGCCAACACACTCGGGACAGAGCTGGGGCAGGCAGGGTTAGGAGGAGCATGAGCTGCTAAAGCTCCCGAGCTGGAGGCTGTAACAAACTGCTGTCCTCCGTGGATTGGCACAGAGGGAGACCTGTAACACACACTCACCAGTGGGCTAGTGTACATCCCCTGGCAGAGTCCCAAAGGCCTGTAGCAATGCACATCTACCTATCCAGGGGCAGGAGGGAGCTTTGCAGCCCGCTCGGAGGGGGAGCCTGGAAGTTGGGTAGGAGAGATTGTTGGCATGCAGCTGTCAGCTGAGGCTGGGAGGTGCAAGGGGTATCTCCAAGGAGTCCCCGAGCAGAACTTTGCAATGACTGACAGTGAGACAAAGAAGCCACCCCAGGCCCTACGCCGGATCCAGTGCAAACTGGGAGAAGACTTTCAGTGGGTTCTCTGCAGCTCTCTAGCTCAGCTAGACTTATTCAGAGGACCTACCGACTCATTCCCTTTGCAGGGAGTCTCAGCGTGTTAATTAATAGACACGACATGACATGATAGAAATCTTCAAGGTGTTTCCACATCCAGTCCGTCTGAGTAGATCCCAGAGAGAGCAAATAGTTTGTGGAGCTTTGGGCAACCCTGGGAATGGGGACTGGACCTTCGGTGAGCCGAGCTCCCTTATTGCCAGGAGCTCCTTCGGCAGCTATCCCAGACTTCAAGAAATAAAGGTTCCCGACTTCCAGCATTCCCCTTTGTTGAAATCCGCCCCGCCCCCCATCCACACTGCAGCAGTCACAGCAAGACAAGGGGTTTGGGGCGGGGGAGGACTGCTGTCTGAGCACCCTGACATTTGGTGCCTCAGCGCTCTGTCTGGGGTTTGACCTTCCTCGATCTCAGCCTCCTCTTGAATGAAGCCAAGTCCACCCTGTCTCCGACGCAATGAATGGAGTTCATAGGAGCAGTTCTGGACTCCACCCATGGCAGAGCGTACCTGCCGGAATCCAGGTTCCGTGTGATTTCCGAGTTCACATGGCGGCATGCACCTATGAGGTAGACCATGCCAGACTCCGGCTTCACCCACTACAGTCCTGGTTAGTGACAGTTTATCGCCCAGCCAGGGACCCCCTTGGACTCAGTGGTGTCCATTCCCCGCTCGGTGCTGAGCTTGCTGCAGTGGTGGCTCGACCCGCAGAAAGTGTGCATGGGTGTCCCCTTTGCTGCCCCGCAGCCCTCCCTCCCTCTCCCTGGTAACGGATGCCTCAGATCGGGGTTGGAGAGCGCACCTGGGACACCTCAGGGCGCAGGGCTTGTGGACACCGGAGGACCTCAAGTTGCATATCAATGTCAGGGAGCTGAGAGCCGTTTGCCTGGCTTGTTTGACCTTCCGGTCCCACCTGGCCGGCAGATGTGTTTCAGTCCTCTCGGACAACACGGCAGCAGTCTTTTATATCAACAAACAGGGGGGTGCATGGTCCTCTCCCCTGTGCAGGGAAGCTCTCGCGCTGTGGGATTTCTGCATCCACAATGCTACCCACCTGACGGCGTTGTACCTTCTGGGGGAGCAGAATGGTTTGGCAGACACCCTCAGCCGCTCGTTCTGGGGTCACGAGTGGTCCCTCCAATGGGACGTGGTACGCTCAATTTTCCAGCTCTGGGGCTTTCCCCGGTTAGACCTGTTCGCCTTGAGGGAAAACAGAAAGTGCCGATGGTTCTGCTCCCTCCTGGGCCGCAGTCAGGGGTCTCTGTCGGACGCCTTCCTATAGTCTTGGGGGGTCAGTCTGCTCTACGCCTTCCCTCCGTTCCCCCTGATACACAGGGTGATTTTGAAGATTCGCAGGGATCACGCACGGGTAATCCTGATAGCTCCAGCGTTGCCGCACCAGCATTGGTACACGTCACTCCTGCACATGTCCGTTCAGGCACCCCTGACGCTGCCCCTGCTCCCGGACCTGATCACGCAGGACCAGGGCCCCCTCCGCCACCCGAACCTCGAGTCCCTTCACCTCACAGGTGCTCCATGGCTGAACCCGGTGGAGATGCAGTGCTCCCAGCAGGTCAGACAAGTGCTGCTCGGCAGTAGGAAACCGTCAACTAGGGACACCTACCTGGCCAAATTGGGGTACCTCGGTGTTTGCAAACCCGCTGGTCGGGCGTTTCCTCAAAGGTATGGACATGCTATTTCTGCATGTTCATCAGCCGGCCCCTACTTGGGACCTGAATCTGGTCCTCTCCGCCCTTTCGGGACCTCCCTTTGAGCCTCTGGCTTCGTGCTCCCTGTTGTACTTGTCGTATAAGACCGCCTTCCTGGTGGCGATCACCTCAGCCAGGAGGGTGTCGGAGCTCAGGGTGTTAACATCCGAGCCCCCGTACACTGTCTTCTGAAAGGACAAGGTCCAACTTAGACCTCACCCGGCTTTCCTACCCAAGGTCGTCTCACAGTTCCACATGGGTCAAGATATTTTTCTCCCGGTGTTTTATCCGAAACCACACTCTTCCAATGAGGGGCGGAGGTTACATGCCCTGGATGTCCGCAGAGCCTTGGCTTTTTACATCGAGTGTACCAAGCCGTTCAGACGCTCAACTCAGCTCTTCATCGCAGTGGTGGATAGGATGGAAGGGGATCCCGGTCTCCTCTCAGCGAATCTCTTCGTGGATCGCGACCTGCATCCGGAAATGCTACCCCATAGCTAAGGCCCCTGTCCCTCCGGTCATGGCCCACTCCACTAGGGTGCAGGCCTCCTCTGTGGCGTTCCTGGCTCAGATCCCAACTCAGGAGATTTGTAGAGCGGCCACGTGGTCCTCCATCCACATGTTCTCATCACACTATGCCATCACGCACCAGGCTAGGGATGATGCAGCCTTCGGTCGTGCAGTACTCCAGTCACCAGTGATCTCCGACCCCGCCACCTAAGGTTAGGCTTGTGAGTCACCTACTGTGAATGGACATGAACAACCACTCGAAGAAGAAAAAATGGTTACTCACCTTTTAGTGACTGTTGTTCTTTGAGATGTGTTGTTCATGTCCATTCCAATACCCACCCTCCTGCCCCTCTGTCGGAGTGCCGGCAAGAAGGAACTGAGGGGGTGGAGGGTTGGCGGGCCCCTTTATAGGGCGCCATAGTGGCGCCACTCCAGGGGGCACCAGGGCTGACCCTATGGACGCTGCTAGGGGAAAATCGTCCGGCTGGCATGCACGCGCTACGTGCACACCTACTTTGAATGGACATGAACAACACATCTCGAAGAACAACAGTTACTAAAAGGTGGGTAACCGTTTTTTTCCCTCTGTCTGGGAGGCTTCATTCCTTGAACCTTCAGGATTCTTGTTTCCATGTCACCATTCATCCCTCACACAAGCAATTCCTGTGCTTTGCGTAGGCAAGGACCACCTTCCCATAAAAAGGTTCTGCACCGCCAAATTTATCAAGAACCTATTCAACCTCTTCTCTCCTATCCAGGAACTAACACCAGCATGAAACCTCACTTGAGTTATCAACGCTTCGAGGAAACCTCCATTCGAACCTGTGGGGAGTTGTTCCCTCCTTCATATGGCCATTAAGACCTTATTCCTTGTAACCATTACTTTGCCCAGGAGCGTAAGAGCTTGGAACCTTGATGGTGGACCCACCGAATACAGTGTTCTACCAAAATAAGGTGACTCAGTCCCTAAGTCTTTTCTGAATTGCAAGTTAAGCAGGAGTTTAATCTCCCAGTATTTACCCCGAGCCTCACTCTTACAGAGAAGTGAGCCACCATACACTTGATGTTTAAGGAGCTGTTGGCTTTTACCATGACAGGAGTAGGCCCTTTTGGGTTTCCCCTTGACTTTTCATCTCTGTTGCAGAAGGAATGAAAGGGGACATCTGATCTGCACCCAGGGGCTGTCCAAATGAGTTGAAGGTTGCACCCTCACGTTCTACGAAGTTTCATTGTTAATCCGCCCTCCTCCCCTGAGAGTTACTGCTCATTCCACCAGGACTCACTCTAGCCCCTTTCAAGTATGGACCCATTTCAGACATTTGCAGGGCAGCCACCTGGTCTTTGTCACCCATGTTTTACCAGCATTACGCTCTTTCCTGCCTGCCTCCAGGACTGACATGGCCTTTGATGTTGTCCTGTGATCCATACTGAATCCACTTCCCCAGCACCCAGTTCCATGATGGGGGAGTCTGCTGACATGGAGCACCCATAGGGACACTTCTCAGATAAAAGCTCCGCTTTCTTTACCTTTTATAGTAACTGGAGTTCTTCCAGACGTATGGCCCCAAGGGTATACCACTACCCATCATCCTTCCCCTCTGCCTCGGAGCCTGTCTTGAAACATTGGTGGTTGAGAAGAAACTGCCCTCTCTATATAGTCTTGAATCAAGGCACAGGGGTGTTCAGGGTCCAGATGTGGATCCATAGACACTGCTGACTGAAAACTCCTATCAAGAGAGCAAGGGCATGTGCATATCCTGATGTGGAGCACACATTGCGGGGAGGGGGCAGCCTTCGAAGAACTTCAGTTACTGTAAAAGGTAAATAACCTCTCTGCTCCTTTTTTGGTTAGTTATAACCCCCGTATGCCCTAAAACCATCTAATTTCTTAATTAACAGTGAAGGATCTTTTAAAGGTCTCCCTAAACAAAAGTCTCTCAGCACATTAACAAGAAACAGCTGGCAGAGCCAATACATATGTGAAATCATACAGGCTGTTCAAGATACAAATGAATTTGTGTTAAGCGCTACATTGAATGCTGCAAATATACTCAGAAAGCTCTTCCTCCGCCACACCTTTGCATTGTCGGCCCTTGATAGTAGTCCGTCTCTCTTCCTCTAGAGATAGCCGTGCGGAAGATAGGCATTTCCACGTGCATCAGCCTTGCATGTACTAACAAGACAGGGAGCTGTAGGTGGTCCTTTGGATTTTGTAACTTTGTTCCTACAATTGTCAGTTTTTCCAAAAATATTGCTCCCTCGTCTAAACTTTCAGAGAAATCCTGAGACATAAATTCAGGTCTTATTAAGCCCAAATATATTACCTTGACTTTGTGTCTCAGACTTCCAGTAATGGTGATTTGAAGGACTGAATTAGTTAAATTGTCCTATTGGCAGTAAAACTATATTGTTACTAGTAAAAAGTCTTTTCTTAAAAATTTGACACAGACTGAGCAGTGAGGCTGCACCCAACTGTGACATAGTGTGCCCCAGAAACACCCCAGGGCCCTACCCTATGTGCCAGGTGCAATAGGGCAGGCAGGATCCAATGGGGGAGGGGCTTAGTGTGGGGGAATCCAGGTGTGGGTTGGGAGGGTTCGGTGTGGGGCAATCTGGGTGCGGGAGGCTTAGTGCGAGATCTGGGTGCGGTGGGGGGAGATCTGGGGACTTGTTGGACAGTTCTGGGTGCAGTGTTAATGGAACTCTGCAGGAGGGTCCAGGTGAAGATGGTTGGGGCTCAGTGTGAGGTGTGGGTGGGTGCTCAGTGTGAGGATCCAGTGGGGTCAGGATCCAGGTGCAGCTGGTTGGGGCTTGGTAGGGTGGGTTGT